>NC_069500.1:7644240-7666174 GCF_027579735.1 Bombina bombina
GTTGCTGTCCCGTCAACATCTAATTTTCAGAGTGTTCCTGATAAACATAAGAGATTTTATTTTTTAAATCCATTAAGAAGGCTATGTCTGTTATTTCTCCTAGTTTACATAAAAGTCTTTTAAAACTTCTCTTTTTTCAGATGAATTTTTAAATGAACATCATCATTCTGATACTGATAAATCTTTGTATTTGTTCAAGATGGAATTTATTCGTTCTTTATTTAAAGAAGTATTAATTGCATTAGAAATAGAGGATTCTGGTCCTCTTGATACTAAATCTAAACGTTTAAATAAGGTTTTTAAATCTCCTGTAGTTATTCCAGAAGTGTTTAATCTCCCTGATGCTATTTCTGAAGTAATTTCCAGGGAATGGAATAATTTGGGTAATTCTTTTACTCCTTCTAAACGTTTAAGCAATTATATCCTGTGCCATCTGACAGATTAGAGTTTTTTGGGACAAAATCCCTAAGGTTATCATTTAAGGATCCTTTAGATAGGAAAATTGAATCCTTTCTAAGAAAAGCTTACTTATGTTCAGGTAATCTTCTCAGACCTGCTATATTTTTAGCGGATGTTGCTGCAGCTTCAACTTTTTGGTTAGAAGCTTTAGCGCAACAAGTAACAGATCATAATTTTATAGCATTATTATTATTCTATAACATGCTAATAATTTTATTGGTGATACCATCTTTTGATATCATTAGAGTTGATGTCAGGTATATGTCTCTAGCTATTTTAGCTAGAAAAGCTTTATGGATTAAACTTGGAATGCTGATATGTCTTCTAAGTCAACTTTGCTTTCCCTTTCTTTCCAGGGTATTAAATTATTATCTCAATTGTTTCTGGAAGGAAGGGAACTTTTTTACCAAAGGATAAAAAAATCTAAGGTAAATTTAGGTCTAATAGTCTTTTTCGTTCCTTTCCTCACAACAAGGAACAAAAGCCGGATCCTTCATCCTCAGGAGCGGTATCAGTTTGGAAACTATTTCCAGTTTGGAATATATCCAAGCCTTATAGAAACCTATAGCCAGCTCCTAAGTACCCATGAAGGTGCGGCCCTTATTCCAGCTCAGCTGGTATGGGGCAGATTACGTTTTCCTCAAAGAAATTTGGATCAATTCCGTTCTCAATCTCTGGTTTCAGAACATTGTTTCAGAAAGGTACAGAATTGGCTTCAAGTTAAGGCCTCCTGCTAAGAGATTTTTTTCTTTCCCGTGTCCCAGTTAACACAGCAAAGGCTCAGCATTTCTGAAATGTGTTTCAGATCTAGAGTTGGTTGGAGTAATTATGCCAGTTCCAGTTCTGGAACAGGGGCTGGGGTTTTATTTTATCTCTTCATTGTACCAAAGAAGGTCAATTCCTTCAGACCAGTTCCGGATCTATCAATATTGAATCGTTATGTAAGGATACCAACATTCAAGATGGTTACTGTAGGACTATCCTGCTTTTTGTTTAGCAAAAACAATATGTCTACAATAGATTTACAGGATGTGTATCTGCATATTCCGATTCATCCAGATCACTTTTAGTGTCTGAGATTCTCTTTTTAGACAAGCATTACCAGTTTTTTGGCTCTACCGTTTGGCCTAGCCTCAGTTCCAAGAATTTTTTTCAAAGGTTCTCGGTGCCCTTCTTTCTGTAATCAGAGAACAGGGTTTTGGTATTTCCTTATTTGGACGATATCTTGGTATTTGCTCAGTCTTCTCATTTTCGAAGAATCTCATACGAATCGACTTGTGTTGTTTCTTCAAGTTCATGGTTGGAGGTTCAATTTACCAATCAGTTCATTGATTCCTCAGACAAGGGTAACCTTTTTAGGTTTCTAGATAGATTCAGTGTCTATGACTCTGTCCTTGTCAGACAAGAGAAGTTTAACATTGATATCAGCTTGTCAAAACCTTCAGTCACAATCATTCCCTTTGGTAGCCTTATGCATGGAAATTTTAGGTCTTAGGACTGCCGCATCAGATGCGATCTCCTTTGCTCGTTTTCACATGCGACCTCTTCAGCTCTGTATGCTGAACCAATGGTGCAGGGATTACTCAGATATCTCAATTAATATCTTTAAACCGATTATACGACACTCTCTGACATGGTGGACAGATCACCATCGTTTAGTTCAGGGGGCTTCTTGTTCTTCCAACCTGGACTATAATCTCAACAGATGCAAGTCTTACAGGTTGGGGAGCTGTGTGGGGGTATCTGACGGCACAAGGGGTTTGGGAATCTCAGGAGGTGAGATTTCCGATCAATATTTTGGAACTCCGTGCAATTTTCAGAGCTTTCCAGTCTTGGCCTCTTCTGAAGAGAGAGTTGTTCATTTTTTTTTCAGATAGACAATGTCACAACTGTGGCATACATCAATCATCAAGGAGGGACTCACAGTCCTCTGGTTATGAAAGAAGTATCTCGAATTTTGGTTTGGGCGGAATCCAGCTCCTGTCTAATCTCTGTGGTTCATATCCCATGGACAATTGGAAAGCGGATTATCTCAGTCGCCAAACGTTGCCAAACGTTGCACCTGGGCGAATGGTCTCTTCACCCAGAGGTATTTCCTCAGATTGTTCAATGTGGGAACTCCCAGAAATAGATCTGATGGCTTCTCATCTAAACAAGAAACTTCCCTGGTATCTGTCCGGATCCCGGGATCCTCGGGCGGAGGCAGTGGATGCATTATTTTCTTCCTTACAAGTGTCATCCTGCCTATATCTTTCCGCCTCTAGTTCTTCTTCCAAGGGTATTCTCCAATATTCTAAAGGAATGCTCGTTTGTCCTGCTGGTAGCTCCAGCATGGCCTCACAGGTTTTGGTATGCGGATCTTGTCCGGATGGCCTCTTGCCAGCTGTGGACTCTTCCGTTAAGACCAGTCTTTCTGTCTCAAAACCTTAATTTTAAGGTATGGAGTTTGAACGCTTGATTCTTGGTCAAAGAGGTTTCTCTGACTCTGTGATTGATACTATGTGACAGGCTCGTAAATTTGTATCTAGAGATATATATTATAGAGTCTGGAAGACTTATATTTCTTAGTGTCTTTCTCATCTTTTTTCTTGGCATTCTTTTTGAATACCGAGAATTTTACAGTTTCTTCAGGATGGTTTAGATAAAGGTTTATCCGCAAGTTCCTTGAAAGACAAATCTCTGCTCTTTCTGTTCTTTTTCACAGAAGGTTTGCTAATCTTCCTGATATTTATTGTTTTGTACAACCTTTGGTTCGTATAAAACCTGTCTTTAAGTCAATTTCTCCTCCTTGGAGTTTGAATTCGGTTCTGGGGGCTCTTCAAGCTCCTCCTTTTGAACCCATGCATTCTTTGGTCGTTATATTACTTTCTTGGAAAGTTTTTTGTTTCTTTTGGCCATCTCTTCTGCCAGAAGAGTCTCTGAATTATCTACTCTTTTTTGTGAGTCTCCTTTTCTGATTTTGCATCAGGATAAGGCGGTGCTGCGAACTTCTTTTGAATTTTTTACCTAAGGTTGTGAATTCTAACAACATTAGTAGAGAAATTGTGGTTCCTTCATTATGTCCTGATCCTATGAATTCTAAGGAGAAATCATTGCATTCTTTGGATGCTGTTAGAGCTTTGTAATATTATGTTGAAGCTACTAAGTCTTTCCGAAAGACTTCTAGTCTATTTGTCATCTTTTCCGGTTCTAGAAAAGGCCAGAAAGCTTCTGCCATTTCTTTGGCATCTTGGTTGAAATCTTTTTCATCATGCCTATGTTGAGTCGGGTAACACTCCGCCTCAAAGGATTACAGCTCATTCTACTAGGTCAGTTCTACTTTCTGGGCGTTTAGGAATGAAGCTTCGGTTGATCAGATTTGCAAAGCAGCAACTTGGTCCTCTTTGCATAATTTTACTAAATTCTACCATTTTGATGTGTTTTCTTCTTTTGAAGCAGTTTTTGGTAGAAACGTACTTCAGGCAGTGTTTTCAGTTTGAATCTTCTGCTTATGTTTTTTCATTAAAATTTTATTCTGGGTGTGGATTATTTTCAGCAGGAATTGGCTGTCTTTATTTTATCCCTCCCTCTCTAGTGACTCTTGCGTGGAAAGAGTCTTGGGTAATCATTATCCCATACGTCACTAGCTCATGGACTCTTGCTAATTACATGAAAGAAAACATAATTTATGTAAGAACTTACCTGATAAATTAATTTCTTTCATATTAGCAAGAGTCCATGAGGCCCGCCCCTTTTTTTGTGGTGGTTTTGATTTTTTTGTATAAAGCACAATTATTCCAATTCCTTATTTTATATGCTTTTGCACTTTTTTCTTATCACCCCACTTCTTGGCTATTCGTTAAACTGAATTGTGGGTGTGGTGAGGGGTGTATTTATAGGCATTTTAAGGTTTGGGAAACTTTGCCCCTCCTGGTAGGAATGTATATCCCATACGTCACTAGCTCATGGACTCTTGCTAATATGAAAGAAATGAATTTATCAGGTAAGTTCTTACATAAATTATGTTATTTGTATGAGATCACAATCACACAAAGAAAGTCAAGCTCACAACTAAAGTAAAAATGGAGAGTTAGTTACCGCATTTGGCCAACTGGGACAAGTCCAGGTACCACGTCAAGGTCTCTTCCAAAAACCTGGGTCCCTAAACAGCCACACAATGCAGAATGCAGGCTCACATCCAGCAAACAGGGAAAAGGTGAAGGGTGCACAGGCTTATGTAATCTCCCCAGACATATACAAAACACAGAAGGGGACAGCACTCTCAGGCTGGACCGGGTACACATCCGATTACCCTGCAACATGCACAGCCCTGGGTGCACAATAGCACTCTCAGGAAGCTGCACTGTCCACAGAGTCACTTCCATTTTTACTTTTTACCTTAGTTGTGAGCTTGTAAGGGAGTGCTGGACTTTCTCTGTGTGTTATATTTGTTTGTTTTGTAATTTTCCCTTTTGGGACTTGCACCCAGGCCTGTCTGGGGTTAACTGCCTGTAACTCTGTGGACAGTGCAGCTTCCTGAGAGTGCTATTGTGCGCCAAGGGCTGTGCATGTTACAGGGTCATGAGATGTGTACCCGGTCCAGCCTGAAAGTGCTGTCCCCTTCTGTGTTTTGTGTGTATATGTATGTGTATATGTGTGTGCGTTTGTGTAAGGATTCCGCTTCATGTTTTACCTATGCCTTTCCCATTCACCTTATGTATGGATTCCACTCCATGTTTTACCTATGCCTTTCCCATTCACCTGACTTCAGCCTTACCTGTACTTAAGGCATCAGCTGACTGCAGACAGGTGCTTAATTATTAAGTTTCTAGACTAGCTCTGAAGTCTGTCTGTTTTCCACTTGCTGTGTGTTTTTTCTGAAAACAAACCAGTCTGCTTTTCTTCCAATTTCTGAACCAGCTACTACCTTGGGATTACTTATTTTTACTGCCGGTTCATATGCTCATTTTGCCTACATAAACTTTTACAGAGGCGAGTTTTTCTTTTAAGCGTGCACGCTACAACAGAGACTTATTTCATACTGCAGTGTGTTTGCTGCCTTCTCCCTCTGAGTTGCTATCTCATTTGAGCCACTGAAGCGTTTCTCACACAGCGGACTTCAATCTCTCTTCCACTGCAACACAGTGCAACTCATCTACAAACAACCTCCCACGGACTAAGTACAAGGACATCTCAGAATTAATTCTGCTTCTATTTCACACCATCCGGTGACTGGGGGTAAGCACTGTAGTTACTTTAAGCTGTGCTGTACAAATAAACCTTGAACTTTGCTTTTCCCTGCTGCTCTACTGACCGCAAGACTATCAGCACATGTGTATACCATTCTGTGACAAACTAACTAACAGTGTCTAAAACTGAGAGTTACACTGAACTGTTATATCTTACTCCAGCACTAATAGCAACACTACCTGCTTTCTGGAACTCTGCTTTTCTTTAACAAGATTTATCATACTGGGAGCTAGCTGAACACTAAAGTTTGCTACTAAGAAATTGTTTTATTTTTTACATTTCTTCTGATCCAGCCTTTGTTTATGTTTATACTATTCCTGTGACATTCAACAGCATATCTGATTTACATCATTCGTTGCCAGACAAGTTTCTGATCTGCAATTCAATTACTTGAGAATAACAACTTCACTTAAAGCAGCTTGGTCTATGCTGTTCAATAGTCCATTTGCCAAAAGTGATACAAATCATTTATTTTGCATACTCTGCAGTTGTGATCCATCCTCACTCTCTACTAAATCATTACAGTTTGTGTGTTTTTTACATGTGACTAAGGTCTCCATGTGAGACCGAAACTATGTTTTGATACATTAAAGGTGATTATTCAAATCTCTTCGTGCTGGTTTAAGTGTTGTGGACAACTGAGGATACACACCGGATCCTGATCCCCAGTGTGTGTGTATGTGTGTGTGTGTGTGTGTATATATTCTCTATCTTTTATCTCTCATAGCCAGTGCCTTACTGGCCTCTTACCTTACCGCATGTCACTGGTAGTGAGTGCCCCAGCCATCGGTTTTGTAAAGGTGCCTTTCTATATTTATATTTAAGTTTTTATTTTTGTATGGTTTTTCCCTTTCTACTGTGTGATTACATACCTACTATGGAGGACTCTGATACTATGTTAGAAGGTTCCACTCCTTCTGTAGTGCTTAATACCTGCTTATATTGTGAGGAGGCCGTGGTTTGCCTGCCTGCCTGCTTAATTTTGTTCCAATTGCCTGGGTACTGTTCTAAAGTGCATACAAAGAGAGAAGTGCTCTACCAGCAACGATCAACAGCTCATTAGCTAGTTCTATGGCGATTTACCACCCGGAAGCAGCCTCTTTTAGACCAGTGTGCTTTTCACAAAGGAAAACTTTCCTTAACCCCTTGAGTGCTTATGACGGCTCTGAGCCGTTGCAGAGTTTCCCACTCAGGTGCTTACGATGGCTCAGAGCCGTCGCTAGCACTCTCCCACCTTGAGGGAGATCTGGGGGCTCCTACCCCGGCGATCGTGCCTGTATAGTGACAGGCATCGCCGGGGCTTCCTGTTTTGCATGGTCACGTCACGCACAATAACGTGATGTCACCGCGCAACTTTATACTTTAACAATGTTAAGTATAGGAGCAGTGGGCATGCTGCTTTGAAGCCTGTATCTCGGGCATCTAAGCAGCTACAGACCCCCAAGACCCACCATTGGAAAGGTAATCGTCTAACCAAACAGAGTAAATCTTGGGGGTTTGAAAGGGGGAAAAAAAAGTTTAAAAAATTTGTTCCAAAAATGATAAAAACCTTAAAAAAAAAATCTTAGCACTTAAAGGGTTAAGTATATCAGTCTGATCCCGCCAAGTAAGGTCAGTCCAGCCCCAAAATACCAGGCAATTCTCCTCTGAACAAGGAACATGACAACCCCAGACGATCGTTTCGGCCTCCTGTGCAGCCACATTCCTCTAAGCACACTGGGCAAGGAGTCCACGTCTGGTTTCCCCCATCACCCATAAGGAGATCACCCATAAGGAGACTTCCCCAGGGTCATATTAATTTGCATACAAAGAGAGAAGCGCTCTACCAGGAACAAACAGCTTCTCTCTTTTTATTTATGCAAATTATAACACTTAGGGAAGTCTCCCTAAGTGTGATGCGGGAATCCAGACGTGGACCCGTTGCTCAGTGTGCCTAGAGAGATATGGCTGCACCTCACTGACGAGGCCCACAATAGGCTGAAACGTACATCTGGGGTTTTGCTGTTTCTCTCGTTCAGAGAGGGATTTCCTGGTATTTCAGGGCTGGACTGTACTGTGAAGTCAGGATCTGACTGGTATGCTTCAGGAAAGTTCTTCTCTGTGAAAGGCACATGTTGAGCAAAAAACATAATTTATGTAAGAACTTACCTGATAAATTAATTTTTTATATTGGCAAGATTCCATGAGCTAGTGACGTATGGGATATACAATCCTACCAGGAGGAACAAAGTTTCCCAAACCTCAAAATGCCTATAAATACACCCCTCACCACACCCACAATTCAGTTTAACCAATAGCCAAGTAGTGGGGTGATAAAGAAAGGAGTAAAAAGCATAAACAAAGAAATTTGGAAATAATTGGGCTTTATACAAAAAACCATAACCACCATAAAAAGGGTGGGCCTCATGGACTCTTGCCAATATGAAAGAAATTAATTTATCAGGTAAGTTCTTACATAAATTATGTTTATTTAATGTAATTAGCAAGAGTCCATGAGCTAGTGACGTATGGGATATACATTCCTACCAGGAGGGGAAAAGTTTCCCAAACCTCAAAATGCCTATAAATACACCCCTCACCACACCCACAAATCAGTTTTTACAAACTTTGCCTCCCGTGGGGGTGGTGAAGTAAGTTTGTGCTAGATTCTACGTTGATATGCGCTTCGCAGCAGGCTGGAGCCCGGTTTTCCTCTCAGTGTGCAGTGAATGTCAGAGGGATGTGAGGAGAGTGTTGCCTATTTGAATTCAATGGTCTCCTTCTACGGGATCTATTTCATAGGTTCTCTGTTATCGGTCGTGGAGATTCATCTCTTACCTCCCTTTTCAGATCGACGATATACTCTTATATACCATTACTTCTACTGATTCTCGTTTCAGTACTGGTTTGGCTTTCTACTACATGTAGATGAGTGTCCTGGGGTAAGTAAGTCTTATTTTTTATGACACTCTAAGCTATGGTTGGGCACTTTTATATAAAAGTTCTAAATATATGTATTTAAACATTTATTTGCCTTGATTCAGGATGATCAATATTCCTTATTTCAGACAGTCAGTTTCATTATTGGATTAATGCATATGAATAAATCATTTTTTCTTACCTTAAAATTGACTTTTTTCCCTGTGGGCTGTTAGGCTCGCGGGGGCTGAAAATGCTTCATTTTATTGCGTCATTCTTGGCGCGGACTTTTTTGGCGCAAAAAAAATCTTTGTAATTTCCGGCGTCATACTTGTCGCCGGAAGTTGTTCGTGTTTGCGTAATTTTTTTGACGTTTTGCGCCAAAAATATCG
Organism: Bombina bombina; assembly: GCF_027579735.1. Classification (NCBI taxonomy): domain Eukaryota; kingdom Metazoa; phylum Chordata; class Amphibia; order Anura; family Bombinatoridae; genus Bombina; species Bombina bombina. The sequence goes on from NC_069500.1 coordinate 7,653,219, forward strand.
GTGTCACCGGATGTGGCGTCATTCTTGGCGCCAAAAGCATTTAGGCGCCAATAATGTGGGCGTCTTTTTTTGGCGCTAAAAAAGTGGGCGTCATTTTTGTCTCAACCTTTTTTCACATTATTTAAGTCTCATTTTTCTTTTGCTTCTGGTTGCTAGAGGCTTGTTCATTGGCATTTTTTCCCATTCCTGAAACTGTCTTTTAAGGAATTTGATAGATTTTGCTTTATATGTTGTTTTTTCTCTTACATATTGCAAGATGTCTCAGATTGACCCTGGATCAGAAGCTACTTCTGGAAAAACGCTGCCTGATGCTGGTTCTACCAAAGTTAAGTGCATTTGCTGTAAACTTGTGGTAACTGTTCCTCCGGCTGTAGTTTGTGATGAATGTCATGATAAGCTTGCTAATGCAGATAGTATTTCCATTAGTAATATTCCATTACCTGTTGCTGTTCCATCAACATCTAATACTCAGGATGTTCCTGTTAATATGAGATTTTGTTTCTAAATCTATTAGGAAGGCTCTGTCTGTTATTCCTCCTTCCAGTAAACGTAAAAGGTCTTTTAAAACTTCACATTTTTCAGATGAATTTTTAAATGAACATCATCATCCTGATTTGTCTGTTTCTGATGATGATTTTTCTGGTTCAGAGGATTCTGTCTCAGATATTGACACTGATAAATCTTCATATTTATTTAAAATGGAATTTATTCGTTCTTTACTTAAAGAAGTTTTAATCGGATTAGAGATGGAGGAATCTAGTCCTCTTGATACTAAATCTACTAAGCGTTTAAATTCGGTTTTTAAACCTCCTTTGGTTATTCCGGAAGTTTTTCCTGTCCCTGATGCTATTTCTGAAGTAATTTCTAGGGAATGGAATAATCTGGGTAATTCATTTACTCCTTCTAAAAGGTTTAAGAAATTGTATCCTGTGCCATCTGACAGATTAGAGTTTTGGGACAAAATCCCTAAAGTTGATGGGGCTATCTCTACTCTTGCTAAACGTACTACTATTCCTACGGCGGATAGTACTTCCTTTAAGGATCCTTTAGATAAGGAAATTGAATCCTTTCTAAGGAAAGCTTATTTATGTTCAGGTAATCTTCTTAGGCCTGCTATTTCTTTGGCTGATGTTGCGGCAGCTTCCACTTTTTGGTTGGAGGCTTTGGCACAACAAGTGTCAGATCATAATACTCATAGCATTGTTAAACGTCTTAAACATGCTAATAACTTTATTTGTGATGCCATCTTTGATATCAGAGTTGATGTCAGGTATATGTCTTTAGCTATTTTAGCTAGAAGAGCTTTATGGCTTAAAACTTGGAATGCAGATATGTCTTCTAAGTCAACTTTGCTTTCTCTTTCTTTCCAAGGTAATAAATTGTTTGGTTCCCAGTTGGATTCTATTATTTCAACTGTTACTGGGGGGAAAGGAACTTTTTTACCTCAGGATAAAAAAATCTAAAGGTAAATATAGGGCTGCTAATCGTTTTCGTTCCTTTCGCCAGAATAAGGAACAAAAGCCTGATCCTTCCCCTAAAGGAACGGTTTCTGTTTGGAAACCATCTCCAGTCTGGAATAAATCCAAGCCTTTCAGAAAGCCAAAGCCAGCTCCCAAGTCCACATGAAGGTGCGGCCCTCATTCCAGCACAGCTGGTAGGGGGCAGATTACGATTTTTCAAAGAAATTTGGATCAATTCGATTCACAGTCTTTGGATCCAGAACATTGTTTCACAAGGGTACAGAATAGGTTTCAAGGTAAGGCCTCCTGCAAGAAGATTTTTTCTTTCTCGCATTCCAATAAACCCAGTGAAGGCTCAAGCATTTCTGAAATGTGTTTCAGATCTAGAGTTGGCTGGAGTAATTGTGCCAGTTCCAGTTCTGGAACAGGGTCTGGGGTTTTACTCAAATCTATTCATTGTACCAAAGAAGGAGAATTCCTTCAGACCAGTTCTGGATTTAAAAATATTGAATCGTTATGTAAGGATACCAACATTCAAAATGGTAACTATAAGGACTATTCTGCCTTTTGTTCAGCAAGGGCATTATATGTCCACAATAGATTTACAAGATGCATATCTGCATATTCCGATTCATCCAGATCACTTTCAGTTTCTGAGATTCTCTTTTCTAGACAAGCATTACCAGTTTGTGGCTCTGCCGTTCGGCCTAGCAACAGCTCCAAGGATTTTTTCAAAGGTTCTCGGTGCCCTTCTATCTGTAATCAGAGAACAGGGTATTGTGGTATTTCCTTATTTGGACGATATCTTGGTACTTGCTCAGTCTTCACATTTAGCAGAATTTCATACGAATCGACTTGTGTCGTTTCTTCAAGAACATGGTTGGAGGATCAATTTACCAAAGAGTTCATTGATTCCTCAGACAAGGGTAACCTTTTTAGGTTTCCAAATAGATTCAGTGTCCATGACTTTGTCTCTGACGGACAAGAGACGTCTGAAATTGGCTTCAGCTTGTCAAAACCTTCAGTCTCAATCATTCCCTCCGGTAGCCTTATGCATGGAAATTCTAGGTCTTATGACTGCTGCATCGGACGCGATCCCCTTTGCTCGTTTTCACATGCGACCTCTTCAGCTTTGTATGCTGAACCAGTGGTGCAGGGATTATACAAAGATATCACAGTTAATATCTTTAAATCCGATTGTACGACACTCTCTGACGTGGTGGACAGATCACCATCGTTTAGTTCAAGGGGCTTCTTTTGTTCTTCCAACCTGGACTGTGATCTCAACGGATGCGAGTCTGACAGGTTGGGGAGCTGTATGGGGTCTCTGACAGCGCAGGGGGTTTGGGAATCTCAGGAGGCGAGATTACCAATCAACATTTTGGAACTCCGTGCGATTTTCAGAGCTCTTCAGTCGTGGCCTCTCCTGAAGAGAGAATCGTTCATTTGTTTTCAGACGGACAATGTCACAACCGTGGCATATGTCAATCATCAAGGGGGGACTCACAGTCCTCTGGCTATGAAAGAAGTATCTCGGATACTTGTATGGGCGGAATCCAGCTCCTGTCTAATCTCTGTGGTTCATATCCCAGGTATAGACAATTGGGAAGCGGATTATCTCAGTCGCCAGACGTTACATCCGGGCGAATGGTCTCTTCACCCAGAGGTATTTCTTCAGATTGTTCAAATCTGGGGACTTCCAGAAATAGATCTGATGGCCTCTCATCTAAACAAGAAACTTCCCAGGTATCTGTCCAGATCCAGGGATCCTCAGGCGGAGGCAGTGGATGCATTGTCACTTCCTTGGAAATATCATCCTGCCTATATCTTTCTGCCTCTAGTTCTTCTTGCAAGAGTTATCTCCAAGATTCTAAAAGAGCGTTCGTTTTGTTCTGCTGGTGGCTCCAGCATGGCCTCACCGGTTTTGGTATGCGGATCTTGTTCGGATGGCTACTTGCCAACCTTGGACTCTTCCGTTAAGACCAGACCTTCTATCGCAAGGTCCTTTTTTCCATCAGGATCTCAAATCATTAAATTTGAAGGTATGGAGATTGAACGCTTGATTCTCAGTCATAGAGGTTTCTCTGACTCTGTAATTAATACTATGTTACAGGCTTGTAAATCTGTATATAGGAAGATATATTATCGAGTCTGGAAGACTTACATTTCTTGGTGTTCTTCTCATCAATTTTCCTGGCATTCTTTTAGAATTCCTAGCATTTTACAGTTTCTTCAGGATGGTCTGGATAAAGGTTTGTCTGCAAGTTCCTTGAAAGGACAAATTTCTGCTCTTTCTGTGCTGTTTCACAGAAAGATTGCTAATCTTCCTGATATTCATTGTCTTGTACAGGTTTTGGTTCGTATAAAACCTGTCATTAAGTCAATCTCTCCTCCTTGGAGTTTGAATTTGGTTCTGGGGGCTTTACAAGCTCCTCCGTTTGAACCTATGCATTCTCTGGATATTAAATTACTTTCTTGGAAAGTGTTGTTCCTTTTGGCCATCTCTTCTGCTAGAAGAGTTTCTGAGTTATCTGCTCTTTCTTGTGAATCTCCTTTTCTGATTTTTCATCAGGATAAGGCGGTGTTGCGGACTTCATTTAAATTTTTACCTAAAGTTGTGAATTCTAACAACATTAGTAGAGAAATTGTGGTTCCTTTATTGTGTCCTAATCCTAAAAATTCTAAGGAAAGATCGTTACATTCTTTGGATGTAGTTAGAGCTTTGAAATATTATGTTGAAGCTACTAAAGATTTCCGAAAGGCTTCTAGTCTTTGTTATCTTTTCTGGTTCCAGGAAAGGTCAGAAGGCCTCTGCCACTTCTTTGGCGTCTTGGTTAAAGTCTTTGATTCATCATGCTTATGTTGAGTCTGGTAAAACTCCGCCTCAAAGGATTACAGCTCATTCTACTAGGTCAGTTTCTACTTCCTGGGCGTTTAGGAATGAAGCTTCTGTTGATCTGATTTGCAAAGCAGCAACTTGGTGGTCTTTGGATTATTTTTCAGCGGAATTGGCTGTCTTTATTTTATCCCTCCCTCTCTAGTGACTCTTGCGTGGAAGTTCCACATCTTGGGTATTTATTATCCCATGCGTCACTAGCTCATGGACTCTTGCTAATTACATGAAAGAAAACAATTTATGTAAGAACTTACCTGATAAATTCATTTCTTTCATATTGGCAAGAGTCCATGAGGCCCACCCTTTTTTTGTGGTGGTTATGATTTTTTGTATAAAGCACAATTATTCCAATTCCTTATTTTTTATGCTTTCGCACTTTTTTCTTATCACCCCACTTCTTGGCTATTCGTTAAACTGATTTGTGGGTGTGGTGAGGGGTGTATTTATAGGCATTTTGAGGTTTGGGAAACTTTGCCCCTCCTGGTAGGAATGTATATCCCATACGTCACTAGCTCATGGACTCTTGCTAATATGAAAGAAATGAATTTATCAGGTAAGTTCTTACATAAATTATGTTTTTCTTTCATGTAATTGGCAAGAGTCCATGAGCTAGTGACGTATGGGATAGCAATACCCAAGATGTGGAACTCCACGCAAGAGTCACTAGAGAGGGAGGGATAAAAATAAAAACAGCCATTTTTTGCTGAAAAAAAATAATCCACAACCCAAAATCTAAATTTAATTCTCATCAAATGAAAAGAAAAAACTGAAAACATAAGCAGAAGAATCAAACTGAATAGACTGCCTGAAAAAACTTTTCTACCAAAAAACTGCATCTGAAGAAACGGATACATCAAAACGGTAGAATCTAGTAAAAGTATGCAAAGAAGAACAGGTTACTGCTTTGCAAATCTGAACAACTGAAGCTTCATTAAAAGCCCACGAAGTGGAGACTGATCAAGAAGAATGAGCTGTAATTCTCTGATGCGGGGCTTGACCCGATCCAAATAAGCTGAATAAATCAAAAGCTTTAACCACGAAGCCAAGGAAACAGCAGAAGCCTTCTGACATTTCCTAGAAAAAAATAACAAATAGACTAGAAGTCTTCCTGAAATATTTAGTAGCTTCAAAATAATATTTCAAAGCTCTTACCACATCCAAAGAATATAAGGATTTCTTCAAAGAATTCTTAGGATTAGGACACAAGGAAGGGACAACAATATCTCTATTATTGTTGTTGGAATTCACAACCTTAAGGAAGAATTTATATAAAGTCCTTCAAAACTGCCTTTTCCTGAAGAAGAAAAAATCAGAAAAGGAGATTCACAAGAGAGCAGATAATTCAGAAACTCTTCTAGCAGAAGAGATGACCAAAAGAAACACTTCCCAAGAAAGTATTTAAATGTCCAAAGAGAGCATAGGCTCAAATGGGAGGAGCCTGTAAAGCCTTCAAAACCAAAATAAGACTCCAAGGAGGATAGATTGAATTAATGACAGGCTTGATACAAACCAAAGCCTGCACAAAACAGTGAACATCAGGAAGCTTATCAATCTTTCTGTGAAATGAGACAGAAAGAACAGAGATTTGTCCCTTCAAGGAACTTGCAGACAAATCCTTTATTTAAACCATCCTGAAGAAACTGTAAAAATCTAGGAATTCTGAAAGAATGCCAAGTGAACTTATGAGAAGAAAACCATGCAAATAAATCTTTCAAACTCCATAATAAATCTTTCTAAAAAATAGATTTACAAGCTTGTAACATAGTATTAATCACTGAGTCAGAGAAACCTCTATGACTAAGCATTAGGCGTTACATTTCCATACCTTCAAATTTAATGATTTGAAATCCTGATGGAAAAACGGACCTTGAGACAGAAAATTCGACCGTAATGGAAGAGGTCTGAACAAAATCTGCATATCAAAACCTGTGATGCCATGCTGGAACTACCAGCAAAACAAATGACTGTTCCATGATGATTATGGATATCACTCTTGGAAGAAGAACTAGAGGCGGGAAAATATAAGCAGGTTGGTAGAACCAAGAAAGTGTCAACGCATCCACTGCTTCCACCTGGAGATCCCTGGACCTGGACAGGTACCTGGGAAGTTTTCTTGTTTAGATGAAAAGCCATCAGATCTATTTCTGAAAGACCCCCATGAGAAAACACATCTGGATGGAGAGACCACTCCCCTGGATGTAAAGTCTGACGGTTGAAAAAATCCGCTCCCCTATTGACTACACCTGGGATAAGAACCACATAAATTAGACAAGAGCTGTATTCCGCCCAAAAAAGTATTAGAGATACTTCATTCATACCTAGGGGACTGTGAGTCCCACCCTGATGATTGACATATGCCACAGCTGTGATATTGTCTGTCTTGAAAGCAATTGAATGGTCTTCTCCAACAGGGGCCAAGCCTGAAGAGCCCTGAAAATTGCACGGAGTTCCAAAAATTTATTGGTAATCTCGCCTCTTGAGATTTCCAAACCCCTTGTGCTGTCAGAGATCCCCAAACAGCTCCCCAACCTTAAAAGACTTGCATCTGTTGTGATCACAGTCCAGGTTGGATGAACCAAAGAGACCCCTAGAACTATATGATGGTGATCTAACCACTAAGTCAGAGATAAATATTGGGATTTAAGGATATTAATTGTGATATCCTAGAATAATCCCTGCACCATAGATTCAGCATACAAAGCTGGAGAGGTCTCATATAAAAACGAGCAAATGGAAACAAGTCCAATGCTGCAGTCATGAGACCTAAAACTTCCATGCACATAGCTACTGAAGGAAATAATAGAGATTGAAGGTTCCGATTAGCTGAACCCAAATAAAATTGTCTCCTGTCTGATAGAGACAAAGACATGGACACAATCTATCTGGAAACCTAAAAAGGTGACCCTTGTCTGAGGAATCAATGAATTTTTTGGTAAATTGATCCTCCAACCATCTCCTTGAAGAAATAGCAGAAGTTGATTCGTCTGAGATTCTGCAGAACGTAAAGACTGAGCAAGTACCAAGATATTGTCCCAATAAGGAAACACCAAGAACCTTGAAAAGATTCCTAGAGCTGTCGCTAGGCCAGAAAGGAAGAGCAACAAATTGGTAATGCTCGTCTAAAAAAAGAGAATCTCAGAAACTGATCATATTCTGTTTCATTCAGATTATTAAGATATACATCCTGTAAATCTATTGTGGGCATATAATGCTCTCGCTGAACAAAAGGCAGAATAGACCTTATAGTCACCATTCTGAAAGATGGTACTCTTACATGTTAATTCAAAATTTTTAGATCCAAAACTGGTCTGAATGAATTATCTTTCTTTGGGACAATGAATAGTTTTGAATAAAACCCCAGACCCCGTTTCTGAAACGGAACTGGCATGATTACCCCAGATAACTCCAGGTCTGAAACACAATTCAGGAAAGTCTGAGCCTTCACTGGGATTGCTGGAATGCGTGAGAGAAAAAAAAATTCTCACAGACGGTCTTACTCTAAAACCTATTCTGTACCCCTGAGAAACAATATACTGAATCTAAGGATTTTGGACCGAATTGATCCAAACAACTTAGAGAAATCTTAATCTGCCCCCTACCAGCTGAACTGGAATAAGGACTGCACCTTCATGCGGACTTGAGGCTGACTTTGATCTCTTAAATGGCTCGAATTTATTCCATTTTGAAGAAGGCTTCCACTTGGAAAGATATTCCTTGGAGAAGAGAGGTTTCTGTTCCTTAAGAACAAAAACGGTTAGAAGCTTAAAATTTACACTTAGAACTTAATCTTGAGGCAAAAAAACTCCCTTCCCCACAGTAACAGATGAAAGTAATGAAACCAACTGTGAACCAAATATTACCTTGGAAGGAAATAGAAATATGGATTTAGAAATCATATCAACATTCCAAGAAATAAGCCACAAAGCTCTTCTAGCTAAAAATAGCTAAAGACATAGATTTAACATCAATTTTGATATTAAAAAAATGGCATCACAAATGAAATTATTAGCATGTTGAAACAAGTTAACAATGCTAGACAAATCATGATCCGATAGTTGTTGCGCTAAAGTTTCCATCCAAAAAGTTGAAGCAGCTGCAACATCAGCCAAAGGAATTGCAGGCCTAAGAAAAGGACCTGAAAATAAATTAACTTTCCTTAGATAAGATACAAGTTTCCTAACTGAAGGATCTTTAAAATAAATACTATTTTCCACAGGAATAATAGTACATTTAGCAAGAGTAGAGAGAGCCCCATCAACTTGGGGATCTTTTCCCAAAATTCCAATCCAACTGCTGGCAAAGAATACAATTTTTAAAACCTTAAAGAAGGAATAAAAGAAGTACCAGACCCATTCCATTCCTTAGAAATCATATCAGAAATAGCATCAGGAACTGGAAAAAAAAACCTCTGAATAACCACAGGAGGTTTATAGACAGAATTTAAATAAATGTCTACTAGCTTTAAAATCAAGAGGACTAGTCTCCTCAATATCCAATATAATCAACACTTCTTCAACAAAAATGAATGTACTCCATTTTAAATAAATAAGTAGATTAGTTTAGTGTCAATATCTGATTAAGGATCTTCTGAATCAGATCCTCATCAGAGAAGGATAATACAGTATATTGTCGGTCATTTGAAATTTCATCAACTTTATGAGAAGTTTAAAAAAGACCTTTACATTTATTAGAAGGCGGGATGGCAGACAAAGCCTTCTGAAAAGAATCAGAATAATATACTTATAAATTCACAGGTATATCTTGTACATTAGATGTTAAAAAGAATAGCAACAGGCAATGCATTATTACTGATGGACATATTCTCTGCATGTAAAAGTTTATTATAACTTATTACAAACCACAGCTAGAGATATAATCTCCCTAACATTACAATAAATGTACTTAGCTTTGGTAGAACTGATATCAGTCAGCAGGATTCCAACAGTGTTTTCTGAGACAGGAACAGTATGAGATATCTTGCAAATGTAAGAGAAAAAACAACATATAAAGCAAAATTATCAATTTCCTTATATGACAGTTTCAGGAATAGGAAAACAGCATAGACCTCTGACATGGAAAAAAAGGCCAGAGGCAAAAGTAATGGGGTCTTAAATAATGAAATTTTTTGGTGCCAAGTATGACGCACCACAAACAGGAAAATATTTTTTGGCGTCAAAAACGTCCAGAAACGAAACACTAGCATCAGATGACGCAACCTCGTGAAGGACTCAGCGCCAACTAAGACCCCGGAAATGGCGAATTTGCGTCACCAAACGTAACTTTCGCGCCAAAAAAATCTTACGCCAAGAATGACGCAATAAATTTTGGCATTTTGCGCCCTCGCGAGCCTAATACAGCCCGCAATTTCAAAAAGAGTCAATTTGAAAAAGACTAAGCCCCAGTTAAGAAATAATTTTTTCTTAAAAAATGCATTTCTCAGATATGAAACTGACAGTCTGCAAAAAAAGGAAATATTCTGAAACCTGAATCATGGCAAATATAAGTACAATACATATATTTAGAACTTTATATAAAGTGCCAAACCATAGCTGAGAGTGTCTTAAGTAAATGAAACATACTTACCGAAAGACACCCATCCACATATAGCAGATGGCCAAACCAGTACTGAAACGGTTATCAGTAGAGGTAATGGAATGTGAGAGTATATCGTCGATCTGAAAAGGGAGGTAGGAGATGAATCTCTACGACCGATAACAGAGAACCTATGAAATAGATCCGCATTAGGAAGATCATTGCATTCAATAGGTGATACTCCCTTCACATCTCTCCGACATTTGCTGTACTCTGAGAGGAATCGGGCTTCAAAATGCTGAGAAGCGCAAATCAACGTAGAAATCTTAGCACAAACTTACTTCACCACCTCCATAGGAGGCAAAGTTTGTAAAACTGAATTGTGGGTGTGGTGAGGGGTGTATTTATAGGCATTTTGAGGTTTGGGAAACTTTGCCCCTCCTGGTAGGATTGTATATCCCATACGTCACTAGCTCATGGACTCTTGCCAATTACATGAAAGAAAGAGGCTGCTTCTTGGATGGTTAGTAGCCATAGAACAAGCTATTATGCTATTGTTCGTTCCCAGGTTTAGTGCTTCTCTCTTTTTATTAATACTGTTTTAAAGTCTTAGAAGGGAGCTAAATCTGCTATTAACCTTAGCGCTGTTAGTCACTATGAGCCATCAACCTCTCAGGATTCTGTGACCCGAGAGATTACCACCCTTTGTACCCTAACCGCTTCCCATGCAGTTCCCCGTGGCACAGTTATTTCTTTCTAATGACACGGCGAGTCCACGGAATCATCTTAATTACTGTTGGGAATATCACTCCTGGCCAGCAGGAAGAGGCAAAGAGCACCACAGCAAAGCTGATAAATATCACTTCCTACCCACAATCCCCCAGTCACTCTCTTTGCCTCTAGTGCAAGGAGGAGGTTAAGTAATTGGGTATCCTGATTAAGATTCTTCTATCAAGATTTTATTTTTTTTAAAGTCTGGGCAAGATTGCTCTGGCCTTCCATCACAGTTTGGGTATAGCTGTACTCCACGTTAGTCTCTTCAGCAGGGCTGTGGTGGCTTTAAAGCAGTTATGGGCTTTGCTGCGTTTTCCTGACATGCTGCTGCCCTGGTATAGAAAGCCTGAGTAAGCTTACTCTGTCTTTCTTTTTACACAGGTCTCTGAGGAGCGGCATCCTCTCATACTTTTTGAGTCGTCTGACTGCCGGATGGCTAGAATGCAGGTAAGTGCCTTTTGTTCTTCTGGAGCTAGAAGGCTGGCACTAAAGGGGTTAAGACCCTCTGTTTTTTTATTGGGACAAAATTCTTTATGGATGGTTGAGGCAGTTGGCAGGCACTTTATTGCATGTGTTGGAGACTTAGGGCTTAACCTCCTTCATAGCAAGGAAGGGGTTAACTGTATTTGGGGTTCAGATTGAATATCTCTACATTTGGGACATTTTTTATTATGTATAGGATTAAAATATGCGGCACTAACGTTATGTAAGCTTAGCAGCCCCGTGTAGTGCTTGAGTGTTTAAGACTGAAATGTTTGGAGAGCGCGAATGGCGCCCTTCTAAGGGGCTGCGTACATGCGTTTGTATCTTTGACTGAGTACACATTTGTATCCTCCTTCCCCGCTCTTAGAAATGCTTAACAGAGCAGTAAGGAGGGGAAACTGCTCAACTATGTCAGTGTAGATCGACAGGGAAGTGATGATTAAGTGGTTTTGTCCCAATTTTCCTCCTAAGAAGAGGCTGTTACTTAATAGACTTAGTTAGAGCCTTGAGGTCCAATCTTTATGCTTTCAGGATAAGTGCGTAGGTCAGAAAGGCTTATCCTTCTGGTTCAGAAGCTTGATTTACATGACGTATACAGAAGCAGGCCTGCAGCTTCCATCACGGATTACGGTACATTCTTGTGTGATGGCTTCTTCCTGGGCCTGCAAGAATGAGTTTTCAGTTTAAGATATGTAAGGCTGCTTATTGGTCCTTGTTTCATATGTTTACGAAATTTTACAGATTCAATGTTTTTGCCTTTGGGAGACTTCTTATAGTGATGGAGCCTCATTTAGGACGGTCTTCCTACCTTTCCCTCCCTAATTTTCGTGACCTCCACAGCTTGGACATTGTTTTCCCATAGCTTAAGAATAGATCTTTGTGCGCACTCACTGCCTTTAGAAAGAGAACATAATTTATGCTTATCTGATAAATTCCTTTTCTTTCATGTAATTGGCAAGAGTCCATGAGCTAGTGACGTATGGGATATACAATCCTACCAGGAGGGGCAAAGTTTCCCAAACCTCAAAATGCCTATAAATACACCCCTCGCCACACCCACAATTCAATTTTACAAACTTTGCCTCCTATGGAGGTGGTGAAGTTTGTGCTAAGATTTCTATGTTTATATGTGCTTCGCAGCATGCTGAAGCCGGTTTCCTCTCAGAGTTAATGACAGAGGGATGTGAAGGGGGTATTACCTATTGAATGCAATGGTCTTCCTAACGGGGATCTATTTCATAGGTTCTCTGTTATCGGTTGTAGAGATTCATCTCCTACCTCCCTTTTCAGATCGACGATATACTCTCATTCCATTACCTCTACTGATAACTGTTTCAGTACTGGTTTGGCTATCTGCTATATGTGGATGGGTGTCTTTCGGTAAGTATGTTTTCCATTACTCAGCTCTCAGCTATGGTTTGGCACTTTATGCATTAATATAAAGTTCTAAATATATGTATTGTACTTATATTTGCCATAAGTCAGGTTTATGTATATTTCCTTTTGCAGACTATCAGTTTCATATTTGGGGGAAAAAACATATTTAGGAAAATATTTTTTCTTACCTGGGGTATAGTCATTTTTTCAATTGACTGCTATTTTCATTACATTTTTTGCGGGCAAAATTAGGCTCGCGGAGGTCGCAAAGTGCTGATGTTTTTGCCTAATTTTTGGAGCGAAAACTTTTATTGGCGCGAAGGTTCGTCCGGTGACGCAAATTCGTCATTTCCCGGCGTCTTAGTTGACGCCGAGTTTCCTTGCACAAGTTTGCATCTGCAATGACGCAAGTATGTCATTTCCGGATGTTGTTG
>NC_069500.1:7666374-7710287 GCF_027579735.1 Bombina bombina
AGATGCAAGGGGCTGTAAAATAAAACCTTGTTGAATAAACATTTTCTTAAGGTAACCCTCTAATTTTTTATCCATTGGATCTGAAAAAGCACAACTGTCCTCAACCGGGATAGTGGTACGCTTTGCTAAAGTAGAAACTGCTCCCTCCACCTTAGGGACCGTCTGCCATAACTCCCGTGTAGTGGCGTCTATTGGAAACATTTTTCTAAATATAGGAGGTGGGGAAAAGGGCACACCGGGTCTATCCCACTCCTTGCTAATAATTTCTGTAAGCCTTTTAGGTATAGGAAAAACATCAGTACACACCGGCACCGCATAGTATCTATCCAGCCTACACTATTTCTCTGGAATTGCAACTGTGTTACAGTCATTCAGAGCAGCTAATACCTCCCCAAGCAATACACGGAGGTTCTCAAGCTTAAATTTAAAATTATAAATCTCTGAATCAGGTTTCCCCGAGTCAGAGATGTTACCCACAGACTGAAGCTCTCCGTCCTCATGTTCTGCATACTGTGACGCAGTATCAGACATGGCTCTAACAGCATTTGCGCGCTCTGTATCTCTCCTAACCCCAGAGCTATCGCGCTTGCCTCTTAATTCAGGCAATCTAGATAATACCTCTGACAGGGTATTATTCATGATTGCAGCCATGTCCTGCAAGGTAATCGCTATGGGCGTCCCTGATGTAATTGGCGCCATATTAGCGTGCGTCCCCTGAGCAAGAGGCGAAGGGTCTGACACGTGGGGAGAGTTAGTCGGCATAACTTCCCCCTCGACAGAACCCTCTGGTGATAATTATTTTATAGATAAAGACTGATCTTTACTGTTTAAGGTGAAATCAATACATTTAGTACACATTCTCCTATGGGGCTCCACCATGGCTTTCAAACATAATGAACAAGTAGGTTCCTCTGTGTCAGCCATGTTTAAACAGACTAGCAATAAGACTAGCAAGCTTGGAAAATACTTTAAAACAAGTTTACAAGCAATATAAAAAACGTTACTGTGCCTTTAAGAAACACAAATTTTCCCAAATTTTGAAATAACAGTGAAAAAATGCAGTTACCCTAACGAAATTTTTACAGTGTATGTAATAAGTTAGCAGAGCATTGCACCCACTTGCAAATGGATGATTAACCCCTTAATACCAAAAACGGGAATAACAAATGACAAAAACGTTTTTTAAACAGTCACAACAACTGCCACAGCTCTACTGTGGCTTTTTACCTCCCTCAATACGACTTTTGAAGCCTTTTGAGCCCTTCAGAGAAGTCCTGGATCATGCAGGAAGAACCTGGATGTCTGTGTCTGTAATTTTTGCTGTGCAAAAAAACACCAAAATAGGCCCCTCCCACTCATATTACAACAGTGGAAAGCCTCAGGGAACTGTTTCTAGGCAAAATTCAAGCCAGCCATGTGGAAAAAACTAGGCCCCAATAAGTTTTATCACCAAACATATGTAAAAAACGATTAAACATGCCAGCAAACGTTTTAAAATACACTTTTATAAGACTATGTATCTCTATTAAAAAGCCTGATACCAGTTGCTATCACTGCATTTAAGGCTTTACTTACATTACTTCGGTATCAGCAGAATTTTCTAGCAAATTCCATCCCTAGAAAAATATTTTAACTGCACATACATTATTACAGGAAAACCTGCACGCTATTCCCCCTCTGAAGTTACCTCACTCCTCAGAATATGTGAGAACAGCAAAGGATCTTAGTTACTTCTGCTAAGATCATAGCAAACGCAGGCAGATTCTTCTTCCAAATACTGCCTGAGATAAACAGTACACTCCGGTACCATTTAAAAATAACAAACTTTTGATTGAAGAAATAAACTAAGTATAAAACACCACAGTCCTCTTACGACCTCCATCTTAGTTGAGAGTTGCAAGAGAATGACTGGATATGGCAGTGAGGGGAGGAGCTATATAGCAGCTCTGCTGTGGGTGATCCTCTTGCAACTTCCTGTTGGGAAGAAGAATATCCCACAAGTAATGGATGATCCGTGGACTGGATACACTTAACAAGAGAAATGACAATTTTTAAATTACTATTATCAAATTGACTTTGTTCTCTTGGTGTCAATCGTTTAAAAGCATACCTAGTTAGGCTCAGAAGCATCAACGCACTGGTGATTGGTTGCTACACACAGGCGTCTTGTCATTGACACAGATATGCTCAGCCAGCTCCTAGCATTGCATTACTGCTATAGAGCAGACGTTTGCTATGTGCTTAACACCTTTATAGGGGTAAAACACTGTTCTGTGCCGAATGTTATACTATACGCAGCAATAGTGCAGACTGTTATACTATACGCAGCAATAGTGCGGACTGTTATACTATACGCAGCAATAGTGCAGACTGTTATACTATACGCAGCAATAGTGCAGACTGTTATACTATACGCAGCAATAGTGCAGACTGTTATACTATACGCAGCAATAGTGCAGACTGTTATACTGAACGCAGCAATAGTGCAGACTGTTATACTGAACGCAGCAATAGTGCAGACTGTTATACTATACGCAGCAATAGTGCAGACTGTTATACTATACGCAGCAATAGTGCAGACTGTTATACTATACGCAGCAATAGTGCAGACTGTTATACTATACGCAGCAATAATGCAGACTGTTATACTATACGCAGCAATAGTGCAGACTGTTATACTGAACGCAGCAATAGTGCAGACTGTTATACTGTACGCAGCAATAGTGCAGACTGTTATACTGAACGCAGCAATAGTGCAGACTGTTATACTGTACGCAGCAATAGTGCAGACTGTTATACTACACGCAGCAATAGTGCAGACTGTTATACTATACGCAGCAATAGTGCAGACTGTTATACTACACGCAGCAATAGTGCAGACTGTTATACTATACGCAGCAATAGTGCAGACTGTTATACTATACGCAGCAATAGTGCAGACTGTTATACTATACGCAGCAATAGTGCAGACTGTTATACTATACGCAGCAATAGTGCAGACTGTTATACTATACGCAGCAATAGTGCAGACTGTTATACTGTACGCAGCAATAGTGCAGACTGTTATACTGTACGCAGCAATAGTGCAGACTGTTATACTGTACGCAGCAATAGTGCAGACTGTTATACTATACGCAGCAATAGTGCAGACTGTTATAGTATACGCAGCAATAGTGCAGACTGTTATACTGTACGCAGCAATAGTGCAGACTGTTATACTATACGCAGCAATAGTGCAGACTGTTATACTATACGCAGCAATAGTGCAGACTGTTATACTGTACGCAGCAATAGTGCAGACTGTTATAGTATACGCAGCAATAGTGCAGACTGTTATACTATACGCAGCAATAGTGCAGACTGTTATACTGTACGCAGCAATAGTGCAGACTGTTATACTATACGCAGCAATAGTGCAGACTGTTATACTATACGCAGCAATAGTGCAGACTGTTATACTATACGCAGCAATAGTGCAGACTGTTATACTGAACGCAGCAATAGTGCAGACTGTTATAGTATACGCAGCAATAGTGCAGACTGTTATACTATACGCAGCAATAGTGCAGACTGTTATACTATACGCAGCAATAGTGCAGGACTGTTTATACTGTACGCAGCAATAGTGCAGACTGTTATACTATACGCAGCAATAGTGCAGACTGTTATACTGAACGCAGCAATAGTGCAGACTGTTATACTGAACGCAGCAATAGTGCAGACTGTTATACTATACGCAGCAATAGTGCAGACTGTTATACTATACGCAGCAATAGTGCAGACTGTTATACTCTACTCAGCAATAGTGCAGACTGTTATACTATACGCAGCAATAGTGCAGACTGTTATACTATACGCAGCAATAGTGCAGACTGTTATACTGTACGCAGCAATAGTGCAGACTGTTATACTATACGCAGCAATAGTGCAGACTGTTATACTATACGCAGCAATAGTGCAGACTGTTATACTGTACGCAGCAATAGTGCAGACTGTTATACTATACGCAGCAATAGTGCAGACTGTTATACTATACGCAGCAATAGTGCAGACTGTTATACTATACGCAGCAATAGTGCAGACTGTTATACTATACGCAGCAATAGTGCAGACTGTTATACTGTACGCAGCAATATTGCAGACTGTTATACTGTACGCAGCAATAGTGCAGACTGTTATACTATACGCAGCAATAGTGCAGACTGTTATACTATACGCAGCAATAGTGCAGACTGTTATACTATACGCAGCAATAGTGCAGACTGTTATACTGTACGCAGCAATAGTGCAGACTGTTATACTATACGCAGCAATAGTGCAGACTGTTTATACTATACGCAGCAATAGTGCAGACTGTTATACTGTACGCAGCAATAGTGCAGACTGTTATACTGTACGCAGCAATAGTGCAGACTGTTATACTATACGCAGCAATAGTGCAGACTGTTATACTGTACGCAGCAATAGTGCAGACTGTTATACTATACGCAGCAATAGTGCAGACTGTTATACTATACGCAGCAATAGTGCAGACTGTTATACTATACGCAGCAATAGTGCAGACTGTTATACTATACGCAGCAATAGTGCAGACTGTTATACTGTACGCAGCAATAGTGCAGACTGTTATACTGTACGCAGCAATAGTGCAGACTGTTATACTGTACGCAGCAATAGTGCAGACTGTTATACTGTACGCAGCAATAGTGCAGACTGTTATACTATACGCAGCAATAGTGCAGACTGTTATACTATACGCAGCAATAGTGCAGACTGTTATACTATACGCAGCAATAGTGCAGACTGTTATACTATACGCAGCAATAGTGCAGACTGTTATACTATACGCAGCAATAGTGCAGACTGTTTATACTGTACGCAGCAATATTGCAGACTGTTATACTGTACGCAGCAATAGTGCAGACTGTTATACTGTACGCAGCAATAGTGCAGACTGTTATACTGTACGCAGCAATAGTGCAGACTGTTATACTGTACGCAGCAATAGTGCAGACTGTTATACTATACGCAGCAATAGTGCAGACTGTTATACTGTACGCAGCAATAGTGCAGACTGTTATACTATACGCAGCAATAGTGCAGACTGTTATACTATACGCAGCAATAGTGCAGACTGTTATACTATACGCAGCAATAGTGCAGACTGTTATACTGTACGCAGCAATAGTGCAGACTGTTATACTGTACGCAGCAATAGTGCAGACTGTTATACTATACGCAGCAATAGTGCAGACTGTTATACTATACGCAGCAATAGTGCAGACTGTTATACTATAAGCAGCAATAGTGCAGACTGTTATACTATAATAACATAATCTGATACTTGATTTTAAAGTAAACAGAAAAAATGAAGCAATTGCAACATCATTCAAATCAATCACAGGTCCAAGAAAAGTACCTGAAAATAAATAATTTTCCTTAAATAAGATACAACCATCTAAAGGAAAATAAATACTATTTTGCTATAGAAACAATAGCATAATTAGCAGGAGTAGAGATAGCCCCATTAAATTGGAGAACCTTCAAAATTGAGTTTAACTGCCGGCAAAGAATATAGTTTAAAACCTTTAAAGAAGGAATAAAAGAAAATTCTCAGCCTATTCCATTCCCTAGAATGAGGAACTGGAAAAAAACCTCTGAAAATAAAGAAGAATAAATAAGCAGAAATAAAATGTTAGTTAGTCTTGAAAAAGAACTAATTACCTTAATATCCAAAATAATCAACACCTTTTCAACAAAGAACAAATGTACTTTAATAAAATAATAAAAAAGTAGATTTGTTAGTGTCAATATCTGATGAAGAAAATTCTGAATGAGAAAAAACATCATCAGAGAAGGATAAATCATTATGTTGTTGGTCATTTGAAACTTCAATAATTAAAAAAGAAGTTTGAAAAAGACCTAAAAAATTTATTAGAAGGCGAGATGTCAGACAAAGCCTTTAAAATAGAATCAGAAATATATTCTTATAAATCTTCTAAGTATTTCTTGTACATAAGATGTAAAAACATAATTTATGCTTACCTGATAAATTTATTTCTCTTGTAGTGTGTTCAGTCCACGGGTCATCCATTACTTATGGGATATATTCTCCTTCCCAACAGGAAGTTGCAAGAGGATCACCCAAGCAGAGCTGCTATATAGCTCCTCCCCTCACATGTCATATACAGTCATTCGACCGAAACAAGACAAGAAAGGAGAAACTATAGGGTGCAGTGGTGACTGGAGTTTTAATTAAAATTTAGAACTGCCTCAAAAAAAGACAGGACGGGCCGTGGACTGAACACACTACAAGAGAAATAAATTTATCAGGTAAGCATAAATTATGTTTTCTCTTGTTAAGTGTGTTCAGTCTACGGGTCATCCATTACTTATGGGATACCAATACCAAAGCTAAAGTACACGGATGATGGGAGGGACAAGGCAGGAACATTTAAACAGAAGGAACCACTGCCTGTAGAACCTTTCTCCCAAAAACAGCCTCCGAAGAAGCAAAAGTGTCAAATTTGTAAAATTTTGAAAAGGTATGAAGTGAAGACCAAGTTGCAGCCTTGCAAATCTGTTCAACAGAGGCCTCATTCTTAAAGGCCCAAGTGGAAGCCACAGCTCTAGTGGAATGAGCTGTAATTCTTTCAGGGGGCTGCTGTCCAGCAGTCTCATAGGCTAAACGTATTATGCTACGAAGCCAAAAAGAGAGAGAGGTGGCCGAAGCCTTTTGACCTCTCCTCTGTCCAGAATAAACGACAAACAGGGAAGAAGTTTGCCGAAAATCTTTAGTTGCCTGTAAGTAGAACTTCAGGGCACGGACTACGTCCAGATTATGCAAAAGACGTTCCTTTTTTGAAGAAGGATTAGGAGATAATGATGGAACAACAATCTCTTGATTGATATTCCTGTTAGAAACTACCTTAGGTAAAAACCCAGGTTTAGTACGCAGAACTACCTTGTCTGAATGAAAAATCAGATAAGGAGAATCACAATGTAAGGCAGATAACTCAGAGACTCTTCGAGCCGAGGAAATAGCCATCAAAAACAGAACTTTCCAAGATAACAGCTTAATATCAATGGAATGAAGGGGTTCAAACGGAACACCTTGAAGAACTTTAAGAACTAAGTTTAAGCTCCACGGCGGAGCAACAGTCTTAAACACAGGCTTAATCCTAGCTAAAGCCTGACAAAAAGCCTGAACGTCTGGAACTTCTGCCAGACGTTTGTGTAAAAGAATAGACAGAGCAGAAATCTGTCCCTTTAACGAACTAGCAGATAAACCTTTTTCTAAACCCTCTTGTAGAAAAGACAATATCCTAGGAATCCTAACCTTACTCCATGAGTAACTCTTGGATTCACACCAATGTAAATATTTACGCCATATCTTATGGTAAATTTTTCTGGTAACAGGTTTCCGAGCCTGTATTAATGTATCAACAACCGACTCCGAGAAACCACGCTTTGATAGAATCAAGCGTTCAATCTCCATGCAGTCAGCCTCAGAGAAATTAGGCTTGGATGGTTGAAAGGACCCTGAATTAGAAGGTCCTGCCTCAGAGGCAGAGACCATGGTGGACAGGACGACATGTCCACTAGGTCTGCATACCAAGTCCTGCGTGGCCACACAGGCGCTATCAGAATCACCGATGCTCTCTCCTGTTTGATCTTGGCAATCAGTCGAGGCAGCAACGTTAACGGTGGAAACACATAAGCCATGTTGAAAACCCAAGGGGCTGCTAGTGCATCTATCAGCACCGCTCCCGGGTCCCTGGACCTGGATCCATAACAAGGAAGCTTGGCATTCTGGCGAGATGCCATGAGATCCAGTTCCGGTTCGCCCCAACGAAGAATCAGTTGGGCAAAGACCTCCGGGTGAAGTTCCCACTCCCCCGGATGAAAGGTCTGGCGACTTAGAAAGTCCGCCTCCCAGTTCTCCACGCCTGGGATGTAGATCGCTGACAGGTGGCAAGAGTGAGACACTGCCCAGCGAATTATCTTCGAGACTTCTAACATCGCTAGGGAACTCCTGGTTCCCCCTTGATGGTTGATGTAAGCCACAGTCGTGATGTTGTCCGACTGAAATCTGATGAACCTCAGCTTTGCTAACTGAGGCCAAGCTAGGAGAGCATTGAATATTGCTCTTAATTCCAGAATGTTTATTGGGAGGAGTTTCTCCTCCTGAGTCCACGATCCCTGAGCCTTCAGGGAGTTCCAGACTGCGCCCCAGCCTAGTAGGCTGGCATCTGTTGTTACAATCGTCCAATCTGGCCTGCGAAAGGTCATTCCTTTGGACAGATGGACCCGAGACAACCACCAGAGAAGACAATCTCTGGCCTCCTCGTCCAGATTCAGTAGAGGGGACAGATCTGAGTAATCCCCATTCCACTGACTTAGCATGCATAATTGCAGCGGTCTGAGATGCAGGCGCGCAAATGGCACTATGACCATTGCCGCGACCATTAAGCCGATTACTTCCATGCACTGAGCTACTGATGGGCTTGGAATGGAATGAAGGACACGGCAAGCATTTAGAATTTTTGATAACCTGGACTCAGTCAGGTAAATCTTCATCTCTACAGAATCTATAAGAGTCCCTAGAAAGGGAACCCTTGTGAATGGTAATAGAGAACTCTTTTCCATGTTCACTTTCCACCCATGCGACCTCAGAAAAGCTAGAACTATCTCTGTATGAGACTTTGCATTTTGAAAACTTGACGCTTGTATCAGAATGTCGTCTAGGTACGGAGCCACCGCTATGCCTCGCGGTCTTAGTACCGCCAGAAGTGAGCCCAGAACCTTTGTAAAAATTTTCGGGGCCGTAGCTAACCCGAAGGGAAGAGCTACAAACTGGTAATGCCTGTCTAGAAAGGCAAATCTTAGGTACCGATAATGATCTTTGTGAATCGGTATGTGAAGGTAGGCATCCTTTAAGTCCACTGTGGTCATATACTGACCCTCTTGGATCATGGGTAGAATGGTTCGAATAATTTCCATTTTGAACGATGGAACCCTTAGGAACTTGTTTAAGATCTTTAGGTCTAAGATTGGTCTGAAGGTTCCCTCTTTTTTGGGAACCACAAACAAATTTGAGTAAAAACCTTGCCCTTGTTCCGTCCGCGGAACTGGGTGGATCACTCCCATTACTAAGAGGTCTTGTACACATTGTAGAAATGCCTCTTTCTTTATTAGGTTTGTTGATAACCTTGACAGGTGAAATCTCCCTTGTGGAGGAGAAGCTTTGACGTCCAGAAGGTATCCCTGAGATATGATCTCCAGCGTCCAGGGATCCTGGACATCTCTTGCCCAAGCCTGGGCGAAGAGAGAAAGTCTGCCCCCCACTAGATCCGTTTCCGGATAGGGGGCCCTTTCTTCATGCTGTCTTAGGGGCAGAAGTAGGCTTTCTGGCCTGCTTGCCCTTGTTCCAGGACTGGTTGCCTTTCCAACCCTGTCTGTAACGAGCAGCAGTTCCTTCCTGTTTTGGAGCGAGGAAGTTGATGCTGCTCCTGCCTTGAAATTACGAAAGGCACGAAAATTAGACTGTTTGGCCTTTGATTTGGCCCTGTCCTGAGGAAGGGTGTGACCCTTACCTCCAGTAATGTCAGCAATAATTTATTTCAAGCCGGGCCCTGAATAAGGTTTGCCCTTTGAAAGGAATATTAAGCAATTTAGATTTAGAAGTCACGTCTGCTGACCAGGATTTAAGCCATAGCGCTCTGCGCGCCTGGATGGCGATTCCGGAGTTCTTAGCAGTTAGTTTGGTTAAATGCACAACGGCATCCGAAACAAATGCATTAGCTAGCTTAAGTGCTTTAAGCTTGTTCATAATCTCATCCAATGGTGCTGTGCGAATAGCCTCTTCCAGAGACTCAAACCAGAATGCCGCCGTAGCAGTGACGGGCGCAATGCATGCAAGGGGCTGTAATATAAAACCTTGTTGAACAAACATTTTATTAAGGTAACCTTCTAATTTTTTTATCCATTGGATCTGAGAAAGCATAACTATCCTCCACCGGGATAGTGGTACGCTTAGCTAAAGTAGAAACTGCTCCCTCCACCTTAGGGACCGTCTGCCATAAGTCTCGTGTGGTAGCGTCTATTGGGAACATTTTTCTAAATATCAGAGGAGGGGAAAAAAAGGCACACCGGGTCTATCCCACTCCTTGTTAATAATCTCTGTAAGCCTTTTAGGTATAGGAAAAACGTCAGTACACACCGGTACCGCAAAGTATTTATCCAGCCTACATAATTTCTCTGGGATTGCAACCGTGTCACAATCATTCAGAGCCGCTAACACCTCCCCTAGCAATACACGGAGGTTGTCAAGCTTAAATTTAAAATTTCTGAATCTGGTCTCCCTGGATCAGATCCGTCACCCACAGAATGAAGCTCTCCGTCCTCATGTTCTGCAAATTGTGACGCAGTATCGGACATGGCTCTCGTGTCATCAGCACGCTCTGTCCTTAACCCAGAGCTATCACGCTTGCCTCTTAACTCAGGCAAGTTAGATAATACTTCTGTCATAACATTAGCCATATCTTGCAAAGTGATTTGTAAGTGCCTTGATGTACTTGGCGCCACAATATCACGCACCTCCTGAGCGGGAGGCGAAGGTACTGACACGTGAGGAGAGTTAGCCGGCATAACTTCCCCCTCGTTGTCTGGTGATAATTTCTTTACCGGTAAAGACTGACTTTTATTTAAAGTAACATCAATACAATTGGTACACATATTTCTATTGGGCTCCACATTGGCTTTTAAACATAATGAACAAGCAGATTCATCTGTATCAGACATGTTTAAACAGACTAGCAAATGAGGCTAGCAAGCTTGGAAAATACTTTCAATAAATTTACAAGCAATATAAAAAAACGCTGCTGCGCTTTTTTAAAAACACAAAAAAACTGTCACAGTTGAAATAACAATGAAATAATTCAGTTATAGCAACCAAATTTTAACAGTAAATGTATGAAATTAGCAGAGGATTGCACCCACTAGCAAAAGGATGATTTAACCCCTTAATACCCAAAACGGATAATCAATTTAACAGTTAACGTTTTTATCACAGTCAAACACACTGTCACAGGTCTGCTGTGACTGATTACCTCCCTCAAAAATAAATTTTGAAGACCCCTGAGCTCTCTGGAGACGTCCTGGATCAAGGAGGAAGAAGAAGGAAGACTGTGATTGAATTTTAACTGCGCAACAAGGCGCTAAAAAAAGGCCCCTCCCACTCATATTACAACAGTGGGAGACCTGATATAACGGTTTCCATGCAGAAATATACGTTAGCCATGTGGAAAAAAATCATGCCCTAAAAGATTTATCACCAAGTACCTCACAAAACGATTAACATGCCAGTAAACGTTTAAAAAACAAACATTTCAAATGTTATGTAAAGTTATCACTAAGCCTGCTACCAGTCGCTTCTACTGCAGTTAAGGCTCATACATTATTTCAGTATTAAACATTTTCTCAGTCAAATTCCATTCCCTAGAAAATAACTCTACTGCGCATACATTTATCAGCCTGATACCAGTCGCTACTACTGCATTTAAGGCTGTACTTACATCATATGGGTATCAGCAGTGTTTTCTTAGTCAATTCCATTCCTTAGAAAATATTTTACTGCACATACCTCATTTGCAGGGGACCCCGCATGCTATTCCCTTTTCTGAAGTTACCCCACTCCTCAGAATGTACGAGAACAGCCAGTGGATCTTAGTTACGTCTGCTAAGATCATAGAAAACGCAGGCAGATTCTTCTTCTAAATACTGCCTGAGAGAAAAAACAGCACACTCCGGCGCCATTTAAAATAAAAAACTTTTGGTTGAAGAATAATTAAGTAAAAAACTCCTAACTCCTCACGACCTCCTTCTTTGTTGAGAGTTGCAAGAGAATGACTGGATATGACATGTGAGGGGAGGAGCTATATAGCAGCTCTGCTTGGGTGATCCTCTTGCAACTTCCTGTTGGGAAGGAGAATATATCCCATAAGTAATGGATGACCCGTGGACTGAACACACTTAACAAGAGAAAAGAATAGCAATATATAAAGCATAAATACTAAAGGATTCTGCATGTAAAAGTTTATCATGATAACTTATTACAAACCATAGCTAAAGAAAAACATTCATAACATTTTAAAATAAATGAACTTAGCTTTGGTAGGACTGAACTCAGTCAACAGGAATCCCTTAGAACGTTTTTGAAAACAGGAACAGTGAAATCTTGCAATATGTAATAGAAAAAAACAATATTTAAAGCAAAATTATCAAATTCCTTAAATGACAGTTTCAGGAATGGGAAAAGAATGCAAAATAATAAGCTTCTAAAAAACCAGAAGCAATAAAAAAGTGAGGTTTAAATAATGTGAGAAAAAAATGGAACAAAAAAACGCCCACATTTTTTGGTGCCAAATATGACACCCACATTATTGGCGCCAAGTATGACGCCACATCCTCTGACGCCAAAACCGACGCCCACATTTTTTGGCGGGAAATATTTTTGCGCCAAAAAAGTCAGCGCCAAGAATGACGCAATAAAAAGAAACATTTTCTGCCCCCGAGAGCCTAACAGCACGCAGGGAAAAAGGTCAATTGAAAATTTTCAAGGTAATGAAAAATAAATTGAATTAAAATGCATTATCCCAAATAATGAAACTGACAGTCTGAATTTATAAAGGAATACTGATTATCCTGAATCATGGCAAATATAAGTTTAAAGACATATATTTAGAACTTTACAAATAAAGTGCCCAACCATAGCGCAGAGTGTCACAAAAATAAGATTTACTTAGCCCAGGACACTCCTCTACATGTAGTAGATAGCCAAACCAGTAATGAAACGAGAATCAGTAGAGGTAATGGTATATAAGAGTATATCGTCGATCTGAAAAGGGAGGTAGGAGAAGAAATCTCTACGACCGATAACAGAGAACCTATGAAATAGATCCCCTAGAGGTAGACCATTGTATTCAAATAGGCAATACTCTCTTCACATCTCTCTGACATTCGCTGCACTATGAGAGGAAAACCAGGCTTCAACCTGTTGCCAAGCGCATATCAACGTAGAATCTAGCACAAACTTACTTCACCACCTCCACGGGAGGCAAAGTTTGTAAAACTGAATTGTGGGTGTGGTGAGGGGTGTATTTATAGGCATTTTAAGGTTTGGGAAACTTTGCCCCTCCTGGTAGGAATGTATATCCCATACGTCACTAGCTCATGGACTAATTACATGAAAGAAACATACTTACCGAAAGACACCCATCCACGTATAGCAGATAGCCTAACCAGTACTGAAACAGTTATCAGACGAGGTAATAGTATATAAGAGTATATCGTCGATCTGAAAAGGGAGGTAGGAGACGAATCTCTACGACCGATAACAGAGAACCTATGAAATAGATCCCCGTGAGGAAAACCATTGCATTCAATAGGCAATACTCTCTTTACGTCCCTGACATTCGCTGTACTCAGAGGATTCGGGCTTCAAAAAAAAAGCTGAGAAACGCACATCAAAGTAGAAATCTAGCACAAACTTACTTCACCACCTCCATAGGAGGCAAAGTTTGTAAAACTGAATTGTGGGTGTGGTGAGGGTGTATTTATAGGCATTTTGAGGTATGTGAAACTTTGCCCCTCCTGGTAGGATTGTATATCCCATACGTCACTGTAACGGTATAACCCTGGCATAAAAGGGCAGAGGCACAGGCAGCATACAGTAAATTTCCCCACTCCCTCCCCCCAAGCATGAGTCAAAGCTCCATGGTGAGGGTCAAACAGATATCAGCAAAATGAATGTTTTATTTGAAAGCAGCACACATTTATACACCCTGGCTTTAGGTTACAGAGGGCATTAGTTAAACAGTGAAGCAAACATATGAACAATGCATCAAACCTCTAACAATTGTCTATTCACTGGTAAAACAGATTAACATATTAAGTTAATTAACTGGGAAAGAAAGCTTACTCAGACAATCTGATGTTGGGCAGTCTAGTTAACATAATCACACAAAAACACAATCAGTTTACCCAGACAGACTCCTGAGACACAATCAGATCTGAAACGTAAATAAAAATACATCTTATTACAGAATATAAGAACAGTTCTTATTAGCTATAAAGTCCTTTATGCTCACTTGGTTTATAGAGTCACAATTGGTCCCACAAGGGGCACTCACACCCTGTACCCATCCTGTATTTATGGATACAGGGTGACATGGACATAAGACAGAGTTATGAAAGTACATGGGGTGTCCAGCATATAAAATTCCACATTTCCATGCAGTCTCTGGGTATCCTTAAGCCCATGTACCTCCTGCCCAAAGAATGTTCCATAACAGGCCCTCCAATGCATAGTGGCGAGATTGGTCTCGTCACAGTCATTAGCTCATGGACTCTTGCCAATTACATGAAAGAAAATAATATACTGTCAGCTAAAGAGATTGTACTGCCCTGTGATACGAACAAGAATGACACTAAATAATAATATACTGTCAGCTAAAGAGATTGTACTGCCCTGTGATACGAACAAGAATGACACTAAATAATAATATACTGTCAGCTAAAGAGATTGTACTGCCCTGTGATACGAACAAGAATGACACTAAATAATAATATACTGTCAGCTAAAGAGATTGTACTGCCCTGTGATACGAACAAGAATGACACTTAATAATAATATACTGTCAGCTAAAGAGATTGTACTGCCCTGTGATACCGGAAACCTTTTCAGAAGAGCAAAAAGGACAATTTTTAAATTACTATTATCAAATTGACTTTGTTCTCTTGGTGTCAATCATTTAAAAGCATACCTAGTTAGGCTCAGAAGCATCAACGCACTGGTGATTGGTTGCTACACACAGGCGTCTTGTCATTGACACAGATATGCTCAGCCAGCTCCTAGCATTGCATTACTGCTATAGAGCAGACTTTTGCTATGTGCTTAACACCTTTATAGGGGTAAACACTGTTCTGTGCCGAATGTTATACTATACGCAGCAATAGTGCAGACTGTTATACTGTACGCAGCAATAGTGCAGACTGTTATACTGTACGCAGCAATAGTGCAGACTGTTATACTGTACGCAGCAATAGTGCAGACTGTTATACTGTACGCAGCAATAGTGCAGACTGTTATACTGTACGCAGCAATAGTGCAGACTGTTATACTGTACGCAGCAATAGTGCAGACTGTACGCAGCAATAGTGCAGACTGTTATACTGTACGCAGCAATAGTGCAGACTGTTATACTGAACGCAGCAATAGTGCAGACTGTTATACTGTACGCAGCAATAGTGCAGACTGTTATACTATACGCAGCAATAGTGCAGACTGTTATACTATACGCAGCAATAGTGCAGACTGTTATACTGAACGCAGCAATAGTGCAGACTGTTATACTATACGCAGCAATAGTGCAGACTGTTATACTGAACGCAGCAATAGTGCAGACTGTTATACTGAACGCAGCAATAGTGCAGACTGTTATACTATACGCAGCAATAGTGCAGACTGTTATACTGTACGCAGCAATAGTGCAGACTGTTATACTGTACGCAGCAATAGTGCAGACTGTTATACTGTACGCAGCAATAGTGCAGACTGTTATACTGTACGCAGCAATAGTGCAGACTGTTATACTATACGCAGCAATAGTGCAGACTGTTATACTGAACGCAGCAATAGTGCAGACTGTTATACTATACGCAGCAATAGTGCAGACTGTTATACTGAACGCAGCAATAGTGCAGACTGTTATACTGAACGCAGCAATAGTGCAGACTGTTATACTATACGCAGCAATAGTGCAGACTGTTATACTGTATGCAGCAATAGTGCAGATTGTTATACTGTACGCAGCAATAGTGCAGACTGTTATACTGTACGCAGCAATAGTGCAGACTGTTATACTGTACGCAGCAATAGTGCAGACTGTTATACTGAACGCAGCAATAGTGCAGACTGTTATACTGTACGCAGCAATAGTGCAGACTGTTATACTGTACGCAGCAATAGTGCAGACTGTTATACTATACGCAATAGTGCAGACTGTTATACTATACGCAGCAATAGTGCAGACTGTTATACTATACGCAGCAATAGTGCAGACTGTTATACTATACGCAGCAATAGTGCAGACTGTTATACTATACGCAGCAATAGTGCAGACTGTTATACTATACGCAGCAATAGTGCAGACTGTTATACTGTACGCAGCAATAGTGCAGACTGTTATACTGTACGCAGCAATAGTGCAGACTGTTATACTGTACGCAGCAATAGTGCAGACTGTTATAGTATACGCAGCAATAGTGCAGACTGTTATACTATACGCAGCAATAGTGCAGACTGTTATACTATACGCAGCAATAGTGCAGACTGTTATACTATACGCAGCAATAGTGCAGACTGTTATACTATACGCAGCAATAGTGCAGACTGTTATACTATACGCAGCAATAGTGCAGACTGTTATACTATACGCAGCAATAGTGCAGACTGTTATACTGTACGCAGCAATAGTGCAGACTGTTATACTGTACGCAGCAATAGTGCAGACTGTTATACTGTACGCAGCAATAGTGCAGACTGTTATACTATACGCAGCAATAGTGCAGACTGTTATACTATACGCAGCAATAGTGCAGACTGTTATACTGTACGCAGCAATAGTGCAGACTGTTATACTATACGCAGCAATAGTGCAGACTGTTATACTATACGCAGCAATAGTGCAGACTGTTATACTGTACGCAGCAATAGTGCAGACTGTTATACTGTACGCAGCAATAGTGCAGACTGTTATACTGTACGCAGCAATAGTGCAGACTGTTATACTGTACGCAGCAATAGTGCAGACTGTTATACTATACGCAGCAATAGTGCAGACTGTTATACTATACGCAGCAATAGTGCAGACTGTTATACTATACGCAGCAATAGTGCAGACTGTTATACTATACGCAGCAATAGTGCAGACTGTTATACTATACGCAGCAATAGTGCAGACTGTTATACTATACGCAGCAATAGTGCAGACTGTTATACTATACGCAGCAATAGTGCAGACTGTTATACTATACGCAGCAATAGTGCAGACTGTTATACTGTACGCAGCAATAGTGCAGACTGTTATACTATACGCAGCAATAGTGCAGACTGTTATACTGAACGCAGCAATAGTGCAGACTGTTATACTGAACGCAGCAATAGTGCAGACTGTTATACTATACGCAGCAATAGTGCAGACTGTTATACTGAACGCAGCAATAGTGCAGACTGTTATACTGTACGCAGCAATAGTGCAGACTGTTATACTATACGCAGCAATAGTGCAGACTGTTATACTATACGCAGCAATAGTGCAGACTGTTATACTATACGCAGCAATAGTGCAGACTGTTATACTATACGCAGCAATAGTGCAGACTGTTATACTATACGCAGCAATAGTGCAGACTGTTATACTATACGCAGCAATAGTGCAGACTGTTATACTATACGCAGCAATAGTGCAGACTGTTATACTATACGCAGCAATAGTGCAGACTGTTATACTATACGCAGCAATAGTGCAGACTGTTATACTGAACGCAGCAATAGTGCAGACTGTTATACTGAACGCAGCAATAGTGCAGACTGTTATACTGAACGCAGCAATAGTGCAGACTGTTATACTATACGCAGCAATAGTGCAGACTGTTATACTGTACGCAGCAATAGTGCAGACTGTTATACTATACGCAGCAATAGTGCAGACTGTTATACTATACGCAGCAATAGTGCAGACTGTTATACTATACGCAGCAATAGTGCAGACTGTTATACTATACGCAGCAATAGTGCAGACTGTTATACTATACGCAGCAATAGTGCAGACTGTTATACTGTACGCAGCAATAGTGCAGACTGTTATACTATACGCAGCAATAGTGCAGACTGTTATACTGTACGCAGCAATAGTGCAGACTGTTATACTGTACGCAGCAATAGTGCAGACTGTTATACTATACGCAGCAATAGTGCAGACTGTTATACTATACGCAGCAATAGTGCAGACTGTTATACTATACGCAGCAATAGTGCAGACTGTTATACTGTACGCAGCAATAGTGCAGACTGTTATACTATACGCAGCAATAGTGCAGACTGTTATACTGTACGCAGCAATAGTGCAGACTGTTATACTGTACGCAGCAATAGTGCAGACTGTTATACTATACGCAGCAATAGTGCAGACTGTTATACTATACGCAGCAATAGTGCAGACTGTTATACTATACGCAGCAATAGTGCAGACTGTTATACTGAACGCAGCAATAGTGCAGACTGTTATACTATACGCAGCAATAGTGCAGACTGTTATACTGAACGCAGCAATAGTGCAGACTGTTATACTATACGCAGCAATAGTGCAGACTGTTATACTATACGCAGCAATAGTGCAGACTGTTATACTGTACGCAGCAATAGTGCAGACTGTTATACTATACGCAGCAATAGTGCAGACTGTTATACTGTACGCAGCAATAGTGCAGACTGTTATACTGTACGCAGCAATAGTGCAGACTGTTATACTGTACGCAGCAATAGTGCAGACTGTTATACTATACGCAGCAATAGTGCAGACTGTTATACTATACGCAGCAATAGTGCAGACTGTTATACTGTACGCAGCAATAGTGCAGACTGTTATACTATACGCAGCAATAGTGCAGACTGTTATACTGTACGCAGCAATAGTGCAGACTGTTATACTATACGCAGCAATAGTGCAGACTGTTATACTATACGCAGCAATAGTGCAGACTGTTATACTATACGCAGCAATAGTGCAGACTGTTATACTATACGCAGCAATAGTGCAGACTGTTATACTATACGCAGCAATAGTGCAGACTGTTATACTGTACGCAGCAATAGTGCAGACTGTTATACTATACGCAGCAATAGTGCAGACTGTTATACTATACGCAGCAATAGTGCAGACTGTTATACTATACGCAGCAATAGTGCAGACTGTTATACTATACGCAGCAATAGTGCAGACTGTTATACTATACGCAGCAATAGTGCAGACTGTTATACTATATGCAGCAATAGTGCAGACTGTTATACTATACGCAGCAATAGTGCAGACTGTTATACTATACGCAGCAATAGTGCAGACTGTTATACTATACGCAGCAATAGTGCAGACTGTTATACTGTACGCAGCAATAGTGCAGACTGTTATACTATACGCAGCAATAGTGCAGACTGTTATACTATACGCAGCAATAGTGCAGACTGTTATACTATACGCAGCAATAGTGCAGACTGTTATACTATACGCAGCAATAGTGCAGACTGTTATACTATACGCAGCAATAGTGCAGACTGTTATACTGTATGCAGCAATAGTGCAGACTGTTATACTATACGCAGCAATAGTGCAGACTGTTATACTATATGCAAAACCTAAGCATTATATACCGATAACCCTCTAAAACCACTAAAAAAAAACAATAAAATTGCATAAAAATCGAAAAACTCCTCTGATTAGGGGGAATAGATCATAAAAGCTTGTAGATCTAAATCTATAGTGAGGCCTTTTGGTTTAAGGCTAACTCTTGAATCCACCTTGTCTCTCTAATCAGATTACGTGTTTTTTAGTTGATGCTCTGCTTTATTCATTTAGAGGGAGTTATTATCTGCTAAATTATCTTAACATTACTATGGATTTTTATCATCATCATCATGAATTTTTATCCTTAAGAATTTTTCGATTTTTAAATACAATTTTGTTTTCTCAGAGTGGTTTTAGAGGGTTATTATCGGTATATAATGGTTAGGTTTCAGTATTATGCTAGCTTAATATATAGGGTATTTTTAGTATTTTAATTTTATCTATTGACAGACGAAATTGTAAGTTTCATATAGATTGCTTAAATAAGAATGTATCTGTTAGCATGAAGTGTTCTACTATTATTATCATCATGTTTTAATGTCAATGTGTAAACTGTACGGAGCTAGCAATGTTAGTAGTGTAAGTCAGACCTGATAATAAATCTGTAGTTGGTATGTCACGTCACTGTTAGTCGCCCCAATAGGATATAGACATCAGCACATGTTTGGAGGGCGTGTTGTGTTTATTCCCAATACGTCATGAGAAGGGGCGGAGCAGTGAGCGGTTAAAATGGAAGAGGATCCCGAAGGAATTATACAGCTGATCTAGGTGTCTTGAAAAAGTCTGCAGAGGTCAGACGAAACGCGTAGACGAATCATTCAACAGCTGTTCTGCTACTTCAGAGTCGGATTTAAATTTGAGTAGTTGTAGCCAAACAGATCACCTAAGAGCGGATATCCAAGTGTGAATGACAGCTTGCAGAGTGTCTGCAGAACCGCTGAGTGCCGTATATGGGCCAACTATAAAGGCGATATTTTATTGAATTTTAGTGAATAAGATTATGTGCTCAATAAATGTTTTGGAGAATTTTACCTTGAATCGTGGTTGCGCTTCCTTGTGCCTGAGTACCCCTTACTACCCAGTAAGTGTGGGAGCTGCACCAACGGTCCAATGAAGGGAGAGCTATCCAGTTCAGGAAGTCAAGACTACACATTGAAGTGAAGTATCTATACTCCCACCATAAACCACCAATGTATATCTGGATCTGCACAGTAAGATCTTTTTATAGGACCAACAGGAAGGATATTGTTTTCAATGGGACTCCTTTGGTCTGTATTATAAACTCAAGTTTTTTTTATTTATTTGTATTATTGTACTATTTTTGTATGTGGATATGTTACTGAGCTTATGAATTATTATTAATATTGTGTACTTAGCACTCGCCAGTTGCGCTGCTTTTTTAGTTGTTTTTTTTTGGTGTATATTTATATAACTTTCCAATTTACTTCCATTTACAAAATGTGCACTTTACACTTTGAGTCAGCAGCTCCTACTGAGCATGTGCAGGAACACACAGAATATACGTATATGCATTTGTGATTGGCTGATGGCGGTCACATGATACAGGAGGCATGGAAATACACAAAAATGTTTCAGAAAAAAAATAAATCTACTACTCATTTGAAGTTCTATTGTTATTGTCTTTATCATGTATGTTTATTATGCAAATATATTGTATTTACTGGTCCTTTAAAGGAACATAGCATATATGCCAAATAACATGAACATTTCTATTTAAAAATATATTTTACCTCAAAATTCCCCAAAGTAGCCACATCCCATTATAAAGGGACTTCAATAGGCCAATCAGAATACTAGTCCCAGGACTTGCAAGGGAGTGTGCTTCAGCATGTGCAGCACAGTCATGTTATTAAGGGTATTTACTGTGAAATCTCATGAAGCAAAGTGTGAACTTAGCACAGAAAGTCAAGTGACATTTTTTTGCAACTGACCAAAGATACTGTATAACTGTACACAGAGCCCTTACAATTGTCAGCTGTTTGGTAAAAACATAATTTATGCTTACCTGATAAATTTATTTCTCTTGTAGTGTAGTCAGTCCACGGGTCATCCATTACTTATGGAATATATCTCTTCCCAACAGGAATCTGCAAGAGGATCACCCAGCAGAGCTGCTACATAGCTCCTCCCCTCACATGTCATATTCAGTCATTCGACCAAAGCAGATAAGAAAGGAGAAACCATAGGGTGCAGTGGTGACTGGAGTTTAATTAAAATTTAGGTCTGCCTTAAAGACAGGGCGGGCCGTGGACTGACTACACTACAAGAGAAATAAATTTATCAGGTAAGCATAAATTATGTTTTCTCTTGTTAAGTGTAGTCAGTCCACGGGTCATCCATTACTTATGGAATACCAATACCAAAGCTAAAGTACACGGATGAAGGGAGGGACAAGGCAGGAACATTAAACAGAAGGAACCACTGCCTGAAGTACCTTTCTCCCAAAAATAGCCTCCGAAGAAGCAAAAGTGTCAAATTTGTAAAGTTTTGAAAAGGTGTGAAGCGAAGACCAAGTCGCAACCTTGCAAATCTGTTCAACAGAGGCCTCATTTTTAAAGGCCCAGGTGGAAGCCACAGCTCTAGTAGAATGAGCTGTAATCCTTTCAGGAGGCTGCTGTCCAGCAGTCTCATAGGCTAAACGTATTATGCTACGAAGCCAAAAAGAGAGAGAGGTAGCCGAAGCCTTTTGACCTCTTCTCTGTCCAGAGTAAACGACAAACAGGGAAGAAGTTTGACGAAAATCTTTAGTTGCCTGCAAATAGAACTTCAGGGCACGGACTACGTCCAAATTATGCAAAAGTCGTTCCTTCTTTGAAGAAGGGTTAGGACACAGTGATGGAACAACAATCTCTTGATTGATATTCCTGTTAGTAACTACCTTAGGTAAGAACCCAGGTTTAGTACGCAGAACTACCTTGTCTGAATGAAAAATCAGATAAGGAGAATCACAATGTAAGGCAGATAACTCAGACTCTTCGAGCCGAGGAAATAGCCATCAAAAACAAAACCTTCCAGGATAACAGCTTGATATCAATGGAATGAAGGGGTTCAAATGGAACACCTTGAAGAACATTAAGAACTAAGTTTAAGCTCCACGGCGGAGCAACAGTCTTAAACACAGGCTTAATCCTAGTTAAAGACTGACAAAAAGCCTGAACGTCTGGAACTTCAGCCAGACGTTTGTGTAGAAGAATAGACAGAGCAGAAATCTGTCCCTTTAACGAACTAGCAGATAAGCCCTTTTCTAAACCCTCTTGTAGAAAGGACAATATCCTAGGAATCCTAACCTTACTCCATGAGTAACTCTTGGATTCGCACCAATATAAATATTTACGCCATATCTTATGGTAAATTTTTCTGGTAACAGGCTTCCTAGCCTGTATTAAGGTATCAATAACCGACTCCGAGAAGCCACGCTTTGATAGAATCAAGCGTTCAATCTCCATGCAGTCAGCCTCAGAGAAATTAGATTTGGATGTTTGAAAGGACCCTGAATTAGAAGGTCCTGTCTCAGAGGTAGAGACCACGGTGGACAGGACGACATGTCCACTAGGTCTGCATACCAGGTCCTGCGTGGCCACGCAGGCGCTATCAGAATCACCGAAGCTCTCTCCTGTTTGATCTTGGCAATCAAACGAGGAAGCATCGGGAATGGTGGAAACACATAAGCCATGTTGAAGACCCAAGGGGCTGTCAGAGCATCTATCAGCACCGCTTCCGGGTCCCTGGACCTGGATCCGTAACAAGGAAGCTTGGCGTTCTGGCGAGAAGCCATGAGATCCAGATCTGGTTTGCCCCAACGAAGAATCAGTTGAGCAAAGACCTCCGGATGAAGTTCCCACTCCCCCGGATGAAAAGTCTGGCGACTTAGAAAATCCGCCTCCCAGTTCTCTACGCCTGGGATGTAAATCGCTGACAGGTGGCAAGAGTGAGACTCTGCTTAGCGAATTATCTTTGAGACTTCCAACATCGCTAGGGAACTTCTGGTTCCCCCTTGATGGTTGATGTAAGCCACAGTCGTGATGTTGTCCGACTGAAATCTGATGAACCTCAGAGTTGCTAACTGAGGCCAAGCTAGGAGAGCATTGAATATTGCTCTTAATTCCAGAATATTTATTGGGAGGAGTTTCTCCTCCTGAGTCCATAATCCCTGAGCTTTCAGGGAGTTCCAGACTGCGCCCCAGCCTAGAAGTCTGGCGTCTGTTGTTACAATCGTCCAATCTGGCCTGCGAAAGGTCATCCCCTTGGACAGATGTGGCTGAGAGAGCCACCATAGAAGAGAATCTCTGGACTCTTGATCCAGACTTAGTAGGGGGGACAAATCTGAGTAATCCCCGTTCCACTGACTTAGCATGCACAATTGCAGCGGTCTGAGATGCAGGCGCGCAAATGGTACTATGTCCATTGCCGCATCTCTACAGAATCTATAAGAGTCCCTAGGAAGGGAACTCTTGTAAGTGGTAATAGAGAACTCTTTTCCACGTTCACCTTCCACCCATGCGACCTCAGAAATGCCAGAACTATCTCTGTATGAGACTTGGCAGTTTGAAAACTTGACGCTTGTATCAGAATGTTGTCTAGGTACGGAGTCACCGCTATGCCTCGCAGTCTTAGTACCGCCAGAAGTGAGCCCAGAACTTTTGTAAAGATTCTTGGAGCCGTAGCTAATCCGAAGGGAAGAGCTACAAACTGGTAATGCCTGTCTAGGAAAGCAAATCTTAGGTACCGATAATGATCCTTGTGAATCGGTATGTGAAGGTAGGCATCCTTTAAATCCACTGTGGTCATGTACTGACCCTCTTGGATCATGGGAAGGATGGTTCGAATAGTTTCCATTTTGAATGATGGAACTCTTAGAAATTTGTTTAGGATTTTTAAGTCCAAGATTGGTCTGAAGGTTCCCTCTTTCTTGGGAACCACAAATAGATTTGAATAGAATCCCTGCCCGTGTTCCGTCCGCGGAACTGGGTGGATCACCCCCATTAGTAAAAGGTCTTGTACACAGCGTAGAAACGCCTCTTTCTTTATTTGGTTTGCTGATAACCTTGAAAGATGAAATCTCCCTCGTGGAGGAGAAGTTTTGAAATCCAGGAGATATCCCTGAGATATAATCTCCAACGCCCAGGGATCCTGGACATCTCTTGCCCAAGCCTGGGCAAAGAGAGAAAGTCTGCCCCCCACTAGATCCGTTTCCGGATAGGGGGCCCTCTCTTCATGCTGTCTTGGGGGCAGCAGCAGGTTTCTTGGCCTGCTTGCCCTTGTTCCAGGACTGGTTAACTTTCTAGCCCTGCCTGTAACGAGCAACAACTCCTTCCTGTTTTGGAGCGGAGGAAGTTGATGCTGCTCCAGCCTTGAAGTTACGAAAGGCACGAAAATTAGACTGTTTGGCCTTTGATTTGGCCCTGTCCTGAGGTAGAGCATGGCCCTTACCTCCCGTAATGTCAGCTATAATTTCTTTCAAGCCGGGCCCGAATAAGGTCTGCCCTTTGAAAGGAATATTAAGCAATTTAGATTTAGAAGTCACGTCAGCTGACCAGGATTTAAGCCATAGCGCTCTGCGCGCTTGGATGGCGAATCCGGAGTTCTTAGCCGTAAGTTTGGTTAAATGTACGACAGCATCAGAAACAAATGCGTTATCTAGCTTAAGTGCTTTAAGCTTGTTCATAATTTCATCCAATGGAGCTGTGCGAATGGCCTCTTCCAGAGACTCAAACCAGAATGCCGCCGCAGCAGTGACAGGCGCAATGCATGCAAGGGGCTGTAAGATAAAACCTTGTTGAACAAACATTTTCTTAAGGTAACCCTCTAATTTCTTATCCATTGGATCTGAAAAGGCACAACTATCCTCCACCGGGATAGTGGTACGCTTAGCTAAAGTAGAAACTGCTCCCTCCACCTTAGGGACCGTCTGCCATAAGTCTCGTGTGGTGGCTTCTATAGGAAACATTTTCCTAAATATGGGAGGAGGGGAAAAGGGCACACCAGGTCTATCCCACTCCTTGCTAATAATCTCTGTAAGCCTTTTAGGTATAGGAAACACGTCAGTACACACCGGTACCGCATAGTATCTATCCAACCTACATAATTTTTCTGGAATTGCAACCGTGTTACAATCATTCAGAGCCGCTAATACCTCCCCTAGCAATATGCGGAGGTTCTCAAGCTTAAATTTAAAATTAGAAATCTCTGAATCCAGTCTCCCTGGATCAGATTCGTCACCCACAGAATGAAGCTCTCCGTCTTCACGTTCTGCAAACTGTGATGCAGTATCTGACATGGCTCTCACCTCATCCGCGCGCTCTGTCCTTAACCCAGAGCTATCGCGCTTGCCTCTTAATTCTGGCAATTTAGATAATACTTCTGTCATAACAGTAGCCATGTCTTGCAAAGTGATTTGTATGGGCCTCCCTGATGTACCTAGCGCCACAAAATCCCGCACCTCCTGAGCGGGAGGCGAAGGTACTGACACGTGAGGAGAGTTAGTCGGCATAACTTCCCCCTCGTTGTCTGGTGATAATTTCTTTACATGTAAAGATTGACTTTTATTTAAAGTAGCATCAATGCAATTAGTACATAAATTTCTATTGGGCTCCACATTGGCCTTTAAACATAGTGAACAAAGAAATTCATCTGTGTCAGACATGTTTAAACAGAATAGCAATGAGACTAGCAAGCTTGGAAATACTTTTCTAAATAAATTTACAAGCAATATAAAAAACGCTACTGTGCCTTTAAGAAGCACAAAAAGCTGTCACAGTTGAAATAACAATGAACCAAAATAGTTATAGCAACCAATTTTTCACAGTAAATGTATTAAGTTAGCAAAGGATTGCACCCACCAGCAAATGGATGATTAACCCCTTAATACCCAAAAAACGGATTAACAATTTAATAATTAACGTTTTTCTCACAGTCAAAACACACTGTCACAGGTCTGCTGTGACTGATTACCTCCCTCAAAATGAATTTTGAAGACCCCTGAGCTCTCTAGAGACGATCTGGATCATGGAGGATGAAGTAGACAGATTGGGACTGAATTTTTACTGCGCAAAAAAGCGCTAAAATAGGCCCCTCCCACTCATATTACAACAGTGGGGGAAACTCAGAAAACTGTTTCTATGCAGAAAACAAAGATGGCCATGTGGTAAAAATCATGCCCCAATAAGTTTTATCACCAAGTACCTCACAAAAAACGATTAACATGCCAGTAAACGTTTTAAACATACATTTGAAAAGTTATGAATTGTTATTAATAAGCCTGCTACCAGTCGCTTTTACTGCAGTTAAGGCTCATACATTATTTCAGTATTAACAGTATTTTAAGAGTCAATTCCATTCCTTAGAAAAATACATTCAGTGTACACACACTCATCAGCCTAATACCAGTCGCTATCACTGCATTTAAGGCTGAACTTACTTTACATTGGTATCAGCAGTATTTTCTCAGTCAATTCCATTCCTCAGAAAAATAATTACTGCACATACCTCATTTGCAGGGGGCCCTGCATGCTATTCCCCTTCTCTGAAGTTACCTCACTCCTCAGATGAGAACAGCCAGTGGATCTTAGTTACGTCTGCTAAGATCATAGAAAACGCAGGCAGATTCTTCTTCTAATGCTGCCTGAGAATAAACAGCACACTCCGGTGCCATTTAAAATAACAAACTTTTGATTGTAGAAATAAACTAAGTTAAAAAACACCACAGACCTCTCACAGCGACCTATCTTTAGTTAGGCTGCAAGAGAATGACTGAATATGACATGTGAGGGGAGGAGCTATGTAGCAGCTCTGCTGGGTGATCCTCTTGCAGCTTCCTGTTAGGAAGAGATATATTCCATAAGTAATGGATGACCCGTGGACTGACTACACTTAACAAGAGAAATATCTGTTACATAGAGAAGCTCTTGTCAACTTTTTACAGTTCTTCTGCATCACTTTCAAGTGGTTTAAAATTTAAAGGGACATAACACTCATATGCTAAACTGGAACGTGTTCTACGCTATGGTCTGATGGCGGATAAACTGTCTACAGAAAAGTGTTATACGACCACTATACAGGATGGTAGTTAACTAGAGCTCAGTAACTGGTTTTCTACATGTGGCGAGGGTCATCCGGTTTATAAGTTTAGTTTCATCACATGTGTGACAGCGACATGCGCCAGTGCATATTGCTACGCATCACACTCTGCACTATCACTGCGCATCACATTCTGCACTATCGTACAAGCTGTATTATATAACATAAATATTACCTGTCTGATTACAGTACTGTACTGTCTGTCTGAGGGTGCTGTGTATAAACATGATATAAAACTACCTTTAGGTTACATGTATAAGCTGTATTATATAACAAATATTACTGTCTGATTACAGTACTGTACTGTCTGTCTGAGGGTGCTGTGTATAAACATGATATAAAACTACCTTTAGGTTACATGTATAAGCTGTATTATATAACATATAAATATTACTGTCTGATTACTGTACTGTCTGTCTGAGGGTGCTGTGTATAAACATGATATAAAACTACCTTTAGGTTACATGTATAAGCTGTATTATATAACATATAAATATTACCTGTCTGATTACAGTACTGTCTGAGGGTGCTATGTATAAACATGATATAAAACTACCTTTAGGTTACATGTATAAGCTGTATTATATAACATATAAATATTACCTGTCTGATTACAGTACTGTCTGAGGGTGCTGTGTATAAACATGATATAAAACTACCTTTAGGTTACATGTATAAGCTGTATTATATAACATATAAATATTACTGTCTGATTACAGTACTGTCTGAGGGTGCTGTGTATAAACATGATATAAAACTACCTTTAGGTTACATGTATAAGCTGTATTATATAACATATAAATATTACTGTCTGAGGGTGCTGTCTATAAACATGATATAAAACTACCTTTAGGTTACATGTATAAGCTGTATTATATAACATATAAATATTACTGTCTGATTAGAGTACTGTACTGTCTGAGGGTGCTGTGTATAAACATGATATAAACTACCTTTAGGTTACATGTATAAGCTGTATTATATAACATATAAATATTACTGTCTGATTACTGTACTGTCTGTCTGAGGGTGCTGTGTATAAACATGATATAAAACTACCTTTAGGTTACATGTATAAGCTGTATTATATAACATATAAATATTACTGTCTGGTTACAGTACTGTCTGTCTGAGGGTGCTGTGTATAAACATGATATAAAACTACCTTTAGGTTACATGTATAAGCTGTATTATATAACATATAAATATTACCTGTCTGATTACTGTACTGTCTGTCTGAGGGTGCTGTGTATAAACATGATATAAAACTGCCTTTAGGTTACATGTATAAGCTGTATTATATAACATAAATATTACTGTCTGATTACAGTACTGTCTGTCTGAGGGTGCTGTGTATAAACATGATATAAAACTACCTTTAGGTTACATGTATAAGCTGTATTATATAACATATAAATATTACCTGTCTGATTACTGTACTGTCTGTCTGAGGGTGCTGTGTATAAACATGATATAAAACTACCTTTAGGTTACATGTATAAGCTGCATTATATAACATATAAATATTACTGTCTGATTACAGTACTGTCTGTCTGAGGGTGCTATGTATAAACATGATATAAAACTACCTATAGGTTACATGTATAAGCTGTATTATATAACATATAAATATTACTGTCTGATTACAGTACTGTCTGAGGGTGCTGTGTATAAACATGCTATAAAACTACCTTTAGGTTACATGTATAAGCTGTATTATATAACATATAAATATTACTGTCTGATTACAGTACTGTCTGTCTGAGGGTGCTGTGTATAAACATGATATAAAACTACCTTTAGGTTACATGTATAAGCTGTATTATATAACATAAATATTACTGTCTGATTACAGTACTGTCTGTCTGAGGGTGCTGTGTATAAACATGATATAAAACTACCTTTAGGTTACATGTATAAGCTGTATTATATAACATATAAATATTACTGTCTGATTACTGTACTGTCTGTGTGAGGGTGCTGTGTATAAACATGATATAAAACTACCTTTAGGTTACATGTATAAGCTGTATTATATAACATATAAATATTACTGTCTGATTACAGTACTGTCTGTCTGAGGGTGCTGTGTATAAACATGATATAAAACTACCTTTAGGTTACATGTATAAGCTGTATTATATAACATATAAATATTACTGTCTGATTACAGTACTGTCTGTCTGAGGGTGCTGTGTATAAACATGATATAAAACTACCTTTAGGTTACATGTATAAGCTGTATTATATAACATATAAATATTACCTGTCTGATTACTGTACTGTCTGTCTGAGGGTGCTGTGTATAAACATGATATAAAACTACCTTTAGGTTACATGTATAAGCTGCATTATATAACATATAAATATTACTGTCTGATTACAGTACTGTCTGTCTGAGGGTGCTATGTATAAACATGATATAAAACTACCTATAGGTTACATGTATAAGCTGTATTATATAACATATAAATATTACTGTCTGATTACAGTACTGTCTGAGGGTGCTGTGTATAAACATGCTATAAAACTACCTTTAGGTTACATGTATAAGCTGTATTATATAACATATAAATATTACTGTCTGATTACTGTCTGTCTGAGGGTGCTATGTATAAACATGATATAAAACTACCTTTAGGTTACATGTATAAGCTGTATTATATAACATATAAATATTACCTATAGCACAAAAGAAATCCAGCAAACCTCCCAGGCGTATAATCAATCAAAATTTATTAAAGGAAAACCGTGCAAAAAAAACGTATAAAAAAAAAGGTAAAACACACAGAAAAAATGTCCCAACACCTGGAACAGATACAGGAATCGTCCTACGCGTTTCAGCAGATATTCGCCTTATTCATGGACATAATTTGCTCCACACTAACATTGTCTATTTAAACACACCCTTGTCATCAGGTGTAAGGGCTCCAGGTGCTAATTGTTAAAGGGACAGACCTATGTCAACACTATGTGGGAATAAAGACAGACTATAAGTGGCTAGTCATTGGGGGAAATTACAAAGTACAAGTATCAACAATTTATTGTCCACTCAGGCTAAACATATATATATATCTCTGATAGCATATTCAACCTTAACCATCAAATAAAAGATATCTTATAAAGAAAATGGGAACAGCCTATGATTATTTTAAAGCCTATATATGAGCGGATTAAATAACACCATAATGATAACCATGTAATTTTGTAAATCCATAGAGGGGTAAGGGGTGTTAGTTACCTCATATTATTAATTACCACTATGACAATTTTAATTATATACATATTTGGTTATAATAATGTACCTAAAGGTTCAAATATTTATTATCTAAGTTTATCCTGTATATTCATAGGGATAAAATATGAGCTAACTAGTATAAGAAATAGTCCTTTGTATTAAATATTAGTGCATAATGAAATTCCTATTTAACAAGGAAATAATTTCATACTACTTCAAATACTCCCTTTAATCCTAATTATAATTCTTATTTATTAGTTCCTCCATACATTAATGACATCGCCCACTATATTGAAGCCGTCTGGAATCCTAGTTTTCATTTTGAAAATCCAGAAGGCCTCTTTATATGAGAGTTTAGTTACTCTATCTCCACCACGTATGGCGGGTTTAATATGGTCAATAATTTGCCATTTTAGACTGCTTACCACTTTATTGTGGATATGTATGAAATGTCTGGCAAGGTCAGAACATTCAATACCATGTTCAATATTTTTGAGATGCTCCCTAATCCTAGTTCTGCACTCTCTGGAGGTGCATCCAATGTATTGTTTTTTACATTCTACGCAATCTATGAGATAGATAACGAAGATAGAGCGACAGTTTGTATACGCATCCAACTCATAGACCCTATGTGTGGTGTATGATTGGAAGCTCTTAGAAACCTTTGTGAAACCACAGGCAATGCAATTGCT
This sequence comes from Bombina bombina, assembly GCF_027579735.1. Lineage (NCBI taxonomy): Eukaryota > Metazoa > Chordata > Amphibia > Anura > Bombinatoridae > Bombina > Bombina bombina. The sequence continues at coordinate 7,697,865 of NC_069500.1, forward strand.
GTAATGACACTTATAGTGGCCTTTTACATTCAGCCAACTATTGCTTCTAGCTTGTGTATTTCTAAGAAGGCTAGGAGAAACCGCATTGCCTATCGTGTAGCCTCTACGCGAGACAAAATTGCATCCCTTCTGTACAAGGTCTTTGAGGCTGTCCTCAGCAGTCAGAATAGGTAGATGCTTTTCCACAATTCCACATATATCATTAAATTGCGCACTATATGTGGTAACAAATGTAGGTCTTGAGCTATCGAAACGTTGTTTGTTTACTGGGGCTTTTTTATCTAGAAGGAGAGTCTCTCTATCCAACCTAGTTACTTCTAGGAGAGCTCTATCTATTGTTTTTATGTGATAGCCTCTCTCTAGGAGATTCTTTCTCATTTTCAAACTCTCTGCATTAAAAACTTCATTATCTGTGCAATTACGTTTCAACCTTATGAATTGCCCTTTCGCTATTCCAAAACCCATATGTTTTGGATGATTGCTTCGGCCATGTAATATGGCATTTGCTGCAATTGGTTTACGATATAAGGTTGTCTTTATTTGCTGAGTATCAGTTTCTCCTATTAATAAGAGGTCTAGATAGGGTATAGATTCTTTGTTACTCTCATAGGTGAATTGCAAATTGGCATCATTGCAATTGAGGAATTTAACAAACTCCTTTAGTCTAGATGGACCCCCTGTCCAAATGAACAGGAGGTCATCGATATATCTTTTATACATGGTGATGTAACCCCTGAAGGGGTTTGTATCTCCAAAGACGTGGCAGGCCTCCCACCAACCCATATATAGGTTGGCGTATGCCGGGGCAAACTTTGCCCCCATGGCAGTGCCACGTCTCTGGAGATAAAAAGTCCCCTCGAATTGGAAAAAGTTATGAGTTAGTAAAAAATCCAACGTTTGGATTAGAAAAGTCTTAAGACACTCATCATAGTTGCTGAATCTATCCAACATATATGAGATGGCTTCTAAACCTTTCTTATGAGGGATAGCAGAATATAGGCTGACTACATCTATAGTCAGCCATTCCGCAGTATCTGTCCAGGATACCTCTTTCAGACAACCCAAGAGGTGTTTCGTATCTTTGAGGTATGAAGGAAGACCATAGACTACTGGTTGTAATAAAGATTCAATCCATGTAGAAATATTTTCAAAAAGAGATCCTATACCCGCCACAATAGGCCTTCCTTTCACCCCCTCCAAGGATTTATGAACCTTGGGGAGGTGATGGAATATGGGGGTAACAGGATTTTGAACAAAAAGGTAATCTACAGTGCCTTGGTCTAAAACACCCATCTCCAAGCCATCATCTAGCAGTGATTTAAGTTGCTGCCTGTATTTTTCCGTTGGATTGTGTCTAAGAGTTTCATAGACTTCTATATCATTGAGTTGCCTAAAAGCTTCCTCAAGATATAGCTGCTTGTCTTGTACTACCACGCAGCCACCCTTGTCCGCCCTCTTTATTACAATGTCCTCTCTAGATTTTAAGTCATTGAGGGCCTTAGATTGTTCATTATTTAAATTTGGACAAGGATGCTTAGTGTTATTGAAAAGTGCAATGAGGTCCTCTTCAATTCTATGGTGAAAAGCCTCTAAGAATGGCCCTCTTTCCCTTGTTGGATAAAAAATTGATTTTGGTGTATATCCACCATGAGCAAACTTAAGGGGAATTTCATCAACTATTGATTCTTTGGCTAGATCATGTGCCTTTAGTAGATCACATGCCTCTGTAAAATCAACTATGTCATATATTTTGGGTAGAGTGTCACTAGAGTGTATAAAATCTACATCTCCATTGACATCTATTTCATCTTTTTTCCAAAAGAATTTTCTTAGTGTGAGATCCCGAACCATTTTATTCACGTCCACAATAGTGTTGAACAAATTAAATTTATTAGTCGGCACATAACCTAAACCAAAACTCAATACCTCTTTTTCCTCTTTAGTAAGAGTGTAATTTGAGATGTTAATTACGTTCATAGTGCATATTTGTTTCTTCCTCCTCTCTTTTGCCTCCTTGCCCCTCTGCCTCTTGCTCCTCTTCCTATGTTTCCTCCTCTTTCCCTGGTATTTGGATCTACCTGAAAAACCTGCTGTTCAGAATTAAGGACTAAATTTGTTTGTTGTTTTAATATAGGGTTAGGAGTTTCATTGTCCTTTAGGAAATCCTGCCTCCTCTGGTCAACTGATGTAACTACATTGGTGTTTTTAAATGCATTTCTATTACTGCTGTTACTATTGTACCTTGTAACTATGGGGTCAACTCTAGTGATACCGGTGTTTTTGGGTTTTACTATTTGTTCATTATGTTCTGGTTGCATAATTGTAGGCTGTTCTAAGTCTGCCTGATGTAAAGTATTTCCCTCAGAACTTTGCTCAACAAATGTTACATGCTTTTCAACTGGTGAAGTTGTCCTAGCCCTATTCCTGGACCTAGATCTAGATCTGGATCTATTACTAGTACCAGGATTGCTACGTGTATGCCAGGTGTAGACCCTGTCATTGGTATGGTCATCACTATCTCTAATGAATTTTTTAAGCTTAAAATTATCCAACTCCACTTTAAACTTATCTATAGATTCTTTCAGCAGAGCGTCCATATCCCCATATTTGGGGTGCAACACATAATCATTAAGCTGTACTTGTAATTCAGACAGTTCCTCCCTTGTTTTATGTAAGACAGTCTCTTTATAGGATATGATTAACTCCATTAGTCTCCTTGAACAGTCCGTTAGGATGTCATTCCATTTAGCAATAAAGGAAGAGTCATTTGTTTGAAATGTGGGATATTTATTTAGGCGCAGCCCCCTGGGAATTAGGCCCATTATAAGGTATTTCTCCAGGGCACGTTTGTCCCACCATGTTTTATATTCCTTGATAAGTGTACGTTCCATATACAAAAAGATGTCACTCATTGATAAAGTCTCTTTTTGATTGATAAAGGTGTCTTCAATTGTAAGTCTGTCCATTTCAATATGTGACATAGGTCTAAGAGAGTAAAGTTCACGGTTTTCCATATTATCCATACTTATTTAGCCCTTTATTACAGAAAATATTTGTGAATCATGCACAAAGAGCTTAGGACACAGTGTGTATGAAAATGTAAGGGTATGCACTAGTCGAAATGTCAGAGGGAAAATTAGCCAGTCACAGCAAGTAGATAAATCACAAGAAATCCCCCTTTAGACAGCTCCAGACTTGTATAGTGCATATACCCAACAGCATTAATCCTTAGAATATACAGAGCGGTATTGTGAAAACTCACCAGCACCAGTTGATTCAAACGGATGTTTAAGCAGCCTAATCAGCCTCCGGATCGTTCACCACTCTGTGGGTCCCCGGGCCGGTACTATGCACCTTCGACTGCCGTTGTTGAATTGGTAAGTCCCCAACTCTGTGAGCACACCGCCTCTGTAAAATGCCTTCAATGAAATGCCAAACAACACACTCCGGCGGCTTGCGATGACGTCATCAGCCGGTATCGAAACCGGGTATTCCAAGCCTCTGTCCTGGAAGACGCCGAGGTTTGAGCTGGTTGTTAGACAGCAAGCAATAGCACAAAAGAAATCCAGCAAACCTCCCAGGCGTATAATCAATCAAAATTTATTAAAGGAAAACCGTGCAAAAAAAACTTATAAAAAAAAAGGTAAAACACACAGAAAAAATGTCCCAACACCTGGAACAGATACAGGAATCGTCCTACGCGTTTCAGCAGATATTCGCCTTATTCATGGACATAATTTGCTCCACACTAACATTGTCTATTTAAACACACCCTTGTCATCAGGTGTAAGGGCTCCAGGTGCTAATTGTTAAAGGGACAGACCTATGTCAACACTATGTGGGAATAAAGACAGACTATAAGTGGCTAGTCATTGGGGGAAATTACAAAGTACAAGTATCAACAATTTATTGTCCACTCAGGCTAAACATATATATATATCTCTGATAGCATATTCAACCTTAACCATCAAATAAAAGATATCTTATAAAGAAAATGGGAACAGCCTATGATTATTTTAAAGCCTATATATGAGCGGATTAAATAACACCATAATGATAACCATGTAATTTTGTAAATCCATAGAGGGGTAAGGGGTGTTAGTTACCTCATATTATTAATTACCACTATGACAATTTTAATTATATACATATTTGGTTATAATAATGTACCTAAAGGTTCAAATATTTATTATCTAAGTTTATCCTGTATATTCATAGGGATAAAATATGAGCTAACTAGTATAAGAAATAGTCCTTTGTATTAAATATTAGTGCATAATGAAATTCCTATTTAACAAGGAAATAATTTCATACTACTTCAAATACTCCCTTTAATCCTAATTATAATTCTTATTTATTAGTTCCTCCATACATTAATGACATCGCCCACTATATTGAAGCCGTCTGGAATCCTAGTTTTCATTTTGAAAATCCAGAAGGCCTCTTTATATGAGAGTTTAGTTACTCTATCTCCACCACGTATGGCGGGTTTAATATGGTCAATAATTTGCCATTTTAGACTGCTTACCACTTTATTGTGGATATGTATGAAATGTCTGGCAAGGTCAGAACATTCAATACCATGTTCAATATTTTTGAGATGCTCCCTAATCCTAGTTCTGCACTCTCTGGAGGTGCATCCAATGTAGATGTAGTCAGCCTATATTCTGCTATCCCTCATAAGAAAGGTTTAGAAGCCATCTCATATATGTTGGATAGATTCAGCAACTATGATGAGTGTCTTAAGACTTTTCTAATCCAAACGTTGGATTTTTTACTAACTCATAACTTTTTCCAATTCGAGGGGACTTTTTATCTCCAGAGACGTGGCACTGCCATGGGGGCAAAGTTTGCCCCGGCATACGCCAACCTATATATGGGTTGGTGGGAGGCCTGCCACGTCTTTGGAGATACAAACCCCTTCAGGGGTTACATCACCATGTATAAAAGATATATCGATGACCTCCTGTTCATTTGGACAGGGGGTCCATCTAGACTAAAGGAGTTTGTTAAATTCCTCAATTGCAATGATGCCAATTTGCAATTCACCTATGAGAGTAACAAAGAATCTATACCCTATCTAGACCTCTTATTAATAGGAGAAACTGATACTCAGCAAATAAAGACAACCTTATATCGTAAACCAATTGCAGCAAATGCCATATTACATGGCCGAAGCAATCATCCAAAACATATGGGTTTTGGAATAGCGAAAGGGCAATTCATAAGGTTGAAACGTAATTGCACAGATAATGAAGTTTTTAATGCAGAGAGTTTGAAAATGAGAAAGAATCTCCTAGAGAGAGGCTATCACATAAAAACAATAGATAGAGCTCTCCTAGAAGTAACTAGGTTGGATAGAGAGACTCTCCTTCTAGATAAAAAAGCCCCAGTAAACAAACAACGTTTCGATAGCTCAAGACCTACATTTGTTACCACATATAGTGCGCAATTTAATGATATATGTGGAATTGTGGAAAAGCATCTACCTATTCTGACTGCTGAGGACAGCCTCAAAGACCTTGTACAGAAGGGATGCAATTTTGTCTCGCGTAGAGGCTACACGATAGGCAATGCGGTTTCTCCTAGCCTTCTTAGAAATACACAAGCTAGAAGCAATAGTTGGCTGAATGTAAAAGGCCACTATAAGTGTCATTACAGCAATTGCATTGCCTGTGGTTTCACAAAGGTTTCTAAGAGCTTCCAATCATACACCACACATAGGGTCTATGAGTTGGATGCGTATACAAACTGTCGCTCTATCTTCGTTATCTATCTCATAGATTGCGTAGAATGTAAAAAACAATACATTGGATGCACCTCCAGAGAGTGCAGAACTAGGATTAGGGAGCATCTCAAAAATATTGAACATGGTATTGAATGTTCTGACCTTGCCAGACATTTCATACATATCCACAATAAAGTGGTAAGCAGTCTAAAATGGCAAATTATTGACCATATTAAACCCGCCATACGTGGTGGAGATAGAGTAACTAAACTCTCATATAAAGAGGCCTTCTGGATTTTCAAAATGAAAACTAGGATTCCAGACGGCTTCAATATAGTGGGCGATGTCATTAATGTATGGAGGAACTAATAAATAAGAATTATAATTAGGATTAAAGGGAGTATTTGAAGTAGTATGAAATTATTTCCTTGTTAAATAGGAATTTCATTATGCACTAATATTTAATACAAAGGACTATTTCTTATACTAGTTAGCTCATATTTTATCCCTATGAATATACAGGATAAACTTAGATAATAAATATTTGAACCTTTAGGTACATTATTATAACCAAATATGTATATAATTAAAATTGTCATAGTGGTAATTAATAATATGAGGTAACTAACACCCCTTACCCCTCTATGGATTTACAAAATTACATGGTTATCATTATGGTGTTATTTAATCCGCTCATATATAGGCTTTAAAATAATCATAGGCTGTTCCCATTTTCTTTATAAGATATCTTTTATTTGATGGTTAAGGTTGAATATGCTATCAGAGATATATATATATGTTTAGCCTGAGTGGACAATAAATTGTTGATACTTGTACTTTGTAATTTCCCCCAATGACTAGCCACTTATAGTCTGTCTTTATTCCCACATAGTGTTGACATAGGTCTGTCCCTTTAACAATTAGCACCTGGAGCCCTTACACCTGATGACAAGGGTGTGTTTAAATAGACAATGTTAGTGTGGAGCAAATTATGTCCATGAATAAGGCGAATATCTGCTGAAACGCGTAGGACGATTCCTGTATCTGTTCCAGGTGTTGGGACATTTTTTCTGTGTGTTTTACCTTTTTTTTTATAAGTTTTTTTTGCACGGTTTTCCTTTAATAAATTTTGATTGATTATACGCCTGGGAGGTTTGCTGGATTTCTTTTGTGCTATTGCTTGCTGTCTAACAACCAGCTCAAACCTCGGCGTCTTCCAGGACAGAGGCTTGGAATACCCGGTTTCGATACCGGCTGATGACGTCATCGCAAGCCGCCGGAGTGTGTTGTTTGGCATTTCATTGAAGGCATTTTACAGAGGCGGTGTGCTCACAGAGTTGGGGACTTACCAATTCAACAACGGCAGTCGAAGGTGCATAGTACCGGCCCGGGGACCCACAGAGTGGTGAACGATCCGGAGGCTGATTAGGCTGCTTAAACATCCGTTTGAATCAACTGGTGCTGGTGAGTTTTCACAATACCGCTCTGTATATTCTAAGGATTAATGCTGTTGGGTATATGCACTATACAAGTCTGGAGCTGTCTAAAGGGGGATTTCTTGTGATTTATCTACTTGCTGTGACTGGCTAATTTTCCCTCTGACATTTCGACTAGTGCATACCCTTACATTTTCATACACACTGTGTCCTAAGCTCTTTGTGCATGATTCACAAATATTTTCTGTAATAAAGGGCTAAATAAGTATGGATAATATGGAAAACCGTGAACTTTACTCTCTTAGACCTATGTCACATATTGAAATGGACAGACTTACAATTGAAGACACCTTTATCAATCAAAAAGAGACTTTATCAATGAGTGACATCTTTTTGTATATGGAACGTACACTTATCAAGGAATATAAAACATGGTGGGACAAACGTGCCCTGGAGAAATACCTTATAATGGGCCTAATTCCCAGGGGGCTGCGCCTAAATAAATATCCCACATTTCAAACAAATGACTCTTCCTTTATTGCTAAATGGAATGACATCCTAACGGACTGTTCAAGGAGACTAATGGAGTTAATCATATCCTATAAAGAGACTGTCTTACATAAAACAAGGGAGGAACTGTCTGAATTACAAGTACAGCTTAATGATTATGTGTTGCACCCCAAATATGGGGATATGGACGCTCTGCTGAAAGAATCTATAGATAAGTTTAAAGTGGAGTTGGATAATTTTAAGCTTAAAAAATTCATTAGAGATAGTGATGACCATACCAATGACAGGGTCTACACCTGGCATACACGTAGCAATCCTGGTACTAGTAATAGATCCAGATCTAGATCTAGGTCCAGGAATAGGGCTAGGACAACTTCACCAGTTGAAAAGCATGTAACATTTGTTGAGCAAAGTTCTGAGGGAAATACTTTACATCAGGCAGACTTAGAACAGCCTACAATTATGCAACCAGAACATAATGAACAAATAGTAAAACCCAAAAACACCGGTATCACTAGAGTTGACCCCATAGTTACAAGGTACAATAGTAACAGCAGTAATAGAAATGCATTTAAAAACACCAATGTAGTTACATCAGTTGACCAGAGGAGGCAGGATTTCCTAAAGGACAATGAAACTCCTAACCCTATATTAAAACAACAAACAAATTTAGTCCTTAATTCTGAACAGCAGGTTTTTCAGGTAGATCCAAATACCAGGGAAAGAGGAGGAAACATAGGAAGAGGAGCAAGAGGCAGAGGGGCAAGGAGGCAAAAGAGAGGAGGAAGAAACAAATATGCACTATGAACGTAATTAACATCTCAAATTACACTCTTACTAAAGAGGAAAAAGAGGTATTGAGTTTTGGTTTAGGTTATGTGCCGACTAATAAATTTAATTTGTTCAACACTATTGTGGACGTGAATAAAATGGTTCGGGATCTCACACTAAGAAAATTCTTTTGGAAAAAAGATGAAATAGATGTCAATGGAGATGTAGATTTTATACACTCTAGTGACACTCTACCCAAAATATATGACATAGTTGATTTTACAGAGGCATGTGATCTACTAAAGGCACATGATCTAGCCAAAGAATCAATAGTTGATGAAATTCCCCTTAAGTTTGCTCATGGTGGATATACACCAAAATCAATTTTTTATCCAACAAGGGAAAGAGGGCCATTCTTAGAGGCTTTTCACCATAGAATTGAAGAGGACCTCATTGCACTTTTCAATAACACTAAGCATCCTTGTCCAAATTTAAATAATGAACAATCTAAGGCCCTCAATGACTTAAAATCTAGAGAGGACATTGTAATAAAGAGGGCGGACAAGGGTGGCTGCGTGGTAGTACAAGACAAGCAGCTATATCTTGAGGAAGCTTTTAGGCAACTCAATGATATAGAAGTCTATGAAACTCTTAGACACAATCCAACGGAAAAATACAGGCAGCAACTTAAATCACTGCTAGATGATGGCTTGGAGATGGGTGTTTTAGACCAAGGCACTGTAGATTACCTTTTTGTTCAAAATCCTGTTACCCCCATATTCCATCACCTCCCCAAGGTTCATAAATCCTTGGAGGGGGTGAAAGGAAGGCCTATTGTGGCGGGTATAGGATCTCTTTTTGAAAATATTTCTACATGGATTGAATCTTTATTACAACCAGTAGTCTATGGTCTTCCTTCATACCTCAAAGATACGAAACACCTCTTGGGTTGTCTGAAAGAGGTATCCTGGACAGATACTGCGGAATGGCTGACTATAGATGTAGTCAGCCTATATTCTGCTATCCCTCATAAGAAAGGTTTAGAAGCCATCTCATATATGTTGGATAGATTCAGCAACTATGATGAGTGTCTTAAGACTTTTCTAATCCAAACGTTGGATTTTTTACTAACTCATAACTTTTTCCAATTCGAGGGGACTTTTTATCTCCAGAGACGTGGCACTGCCATGGGGGCAAAGTTTGCCCCGGCATACGCCAACCTATATATGGGTTGGTGGGAGGCCTGCCACGTCTTTGGAGATACAAACCCCTTCAGGGGTTACATCACCATGTATAAAAGATATATCGATGACCTCCTGTTCATTTGGACAGGGGGTCCATCTAGACTAAAGGAGTTTGTTAAATTCCTCAATTGCAATGATGCCAATTTGCAATTCACCTATGAGAGTAACAAAGAATCTATACCCTATCTAGACCTCTTATTAATAGGAGAAACTGATACTCAGCAAATAAAGACAACCTTATATCGTAAACCAATTGCAGCAAATGCCATATTACATGGCCGAAGCAATCATCCAAAACATATGGGTTTTGGAATAGCGAAAGGGCAATTCATAAGGTTGAAACGTAATTGCACAGATAATGAAGTTTTTAATGCAGAGAGTTTGAAAATGAGAAAGAATCTCCTAGAGAGAGGCTATCACATAAAAACAATAGATAGAGCTCTCCTAGAAGTAACTAGGTTGGATAGAGAGACTCTCCTTCTAGATAAAAAAGCCCCAGTAAACAAACAACGTTTCGATAGCTCAAGACCTACATTTGTTACCACATATAGTGCGCAATTTAATGATATATGTGGAATTGTGGAAAAGCATCTACCTATTCTGACTGCTGAGGACAGCCTCAAAGACCTTGTACAGAAGGGATGCAATTTTGTCTCGCGTAGAGGCTACACGATAGGCAATGCGGTTTCTCCTAGCCTTCTTAGAAATACACAAGCTAGAAGCAATAGTTGGCTGAATGTAAAAGGCCACTATAAGTGTCATTACAGCAATTGCATTGCCTGTGGTTTCACAAAGGTTTCTAAGAGCTTCCAATCATACACCACACATAGGGTCTATGAGTTGGATGCGTATACAAACTGTCGCTCTATCTTCGTTATCTATCTCATAGATTGCGTAGAATGTAAAAAACAATACATTGGATGCACCTCCAGAGAGTGCAGAACTAGGATTAGGGAGCATCTCAAAAATATTGAACATGGTATTGAATGTTCTGACCTTGCCAGACATTTCATACATATCCACAATAAAGTGGTAAGCAGTCTAAAATGGCAAATTATTGACCATATTAAACCCGCCATACGTGGTGGAGATAGAGTAACTAAACTCTCATATAAAGAGGCCTTCTGGATTTTCAAAATGAAAACTAGGATTCCAGACGGCTTCAATATAGTGGGCGATGTCATTAATGTATGGAGGAACTAATAAATAAGAATTATAATTAGGATTAAAGGGAGTATTTGAAGTAGTATGAAATTATTTCCTTGTTAAATAGGAATTTCATTATGCACTAATATTTAATACAAAGGACTATTTCTTATACTAGTTAGCTCATATTTTATCCCTATGAATATACAGGATAAACTTAGATAATAAATATTTGAACCTTTAGGTACATTATTATAACCAAATATGTATATAATTAAAATTGTCATAGTGGTAATTAATAATATGAGGTAACTAACACCCCTTACCCCTCTATGGATTTACAAAATTACATGGTTATCATTATGGTGTTATTTAATCCGCTCATATATAGGCTTTAAAATAATCATAGGCTGTTCCCATTTTCTTTATAAGATATCTTTTATTTGATGGTTAAGGTTGAATATGCTATCAGAGATATATATATATGTTTAGCCTGAGTGGACAATAAATTGTTGATACTTGTACTTTGTAATTTCCCCCAATGACTAGCCACTTATAGTCTGTCTTTATTCCCACATAGTGTTGACATAGGTCTGTCCCTTTAACAATTAGCACCTGGAGCCCTTACACCTGATGACAAGGGTGTGTTTAAATAGACAATGTTAGTGTGGAGCAAATTATGTCCATGAATAAGGCGAATATCTGCTGAAACGCGTAGGACGATTCCTGTATCTGTTCCAGGTGTTGGGACATTTTTTCTGTGTGTTTTACCTTTTTTTTTATAAGTTTTTTTTGCACGGTTTTCCTTTAATAAATTTTGATTGATTATACGCCTGGGAGGTTTGCTGGATTTCTTTTGTGCTATTGCTTGCTGTCTAACAACCAGCTCAAACCTCGGCGTCTTCCAGGACAGAGGCTTGGAATACCCGGTTTCGATACCGGCTGATGACGTCATCGCAAGCCGCCGGAGTGTGTTGTTTGGCATTTCATTGAAGGCATTTTACAGAGGCGGTGTGCTCACAGAGTTGGGGACTTACCAATTCAACAACGGCAGTCGAAGGTGCATAGTACCGGCCCGGGGACCCACAGAGTGGTGAACGATCCGGAGGCTGATTAGGCTGCTTAAACATCCGTTTGAATCAACTGGTGCTGGTGAGTTTTCACAATACCGCTCTGTATATTCTAAGGATTAATGCTGTTGGGTATATGCACTATACAAGTCTGGAGCTGTCTAAAGGGGGATTTCTTGTGATTTATAAATATTACCTGTCTGATTACTGTACTGTTTTGTCTGTCTGAGGGTGCTGTGTATAAACATGATATAAAACTACCTTTAGGTTACATGTATAAGCTGTATTATATAACATATAAATATTACTGTCTGATTACAGTACTGTCTGTCTGAGGGTGCTGTGTATAAACATGATATAAAACTACCTTTAGGTTACATGTATAAGCTGTATTATATAACATATAAATATTACTGTCTGATTACAGTACTGTCTGTCTGAGGGTACGGTGTATAAACATGATATAAAACTACCTTTAGGTTACATGTATAAGCTGTATTATATAACATATAAATATT
>NC_069500.1:7767692-7805192 GCF_027579735.1 Bombina bombina
GCATTGCGCCTGTCACTGCTGCGGCGGCATTCTGGTTTGAGGCCCTGGAAGAGGCCATCCAGACAGCTCCATTGAATTAAATTATTGACAAGCTTAGAACGCTTAAGCTAGCTAACTCATTTGTTTCTGATGCCATTGTTCATTTGACTAAACTAACGGCTAAGAATTCCGGATTCACCATCCAGACGCGTAGGGCGCTATGGCTTAAATTCTGGTCAGCTGACGTGACTTCAAAGTCTAAATTACTCAACATTCCTTTCAAGGGGCAGACCTTATTCGGGCCTGGCTTGAAGGAAATTATTGCTGACATTACTGGAGGCAAGGGTCATACCCTTCCTCAGGACAGGGCCAAATCAAAGGCCAAACAGTCTAATTTTCGTGCCTTTCGAAATTTCAAGGCAGGAGCAGCATCAACTTCCTCTGCTTCAAAACAAGAGGGAACTGTTGCTCATTCCAGACAGGCCTGGAAACCTAACCAGTCCTGGAACAAGGACAAGCAGGCCAGAAAGCCTGCTGCTGCCCCCAAGACAGCATGAAGGAACGGCCCCCTATCCGGAAACCGATATAGTGGGGGGCAGACTTTCTCTCTTTGCCCAGGCGTGGGCAAGAGATGTTCAGGATCCCTGGGCGTTGGAGATCATATCTCAGGGATATCTTCTGGACTTCAAAGCTTCTCCCCCACAAGGGATATTTCATCTTTCAAGGTTATCAGCAAACCAGATAAAGAAAGAGGCATTCCTAAGCTGTGTGCAAGACCTCCTAGTAATGGGAGTGATCCATCCAGTTCCGCGGACGGAACAAGGACAGGGATTTTATTCAAATCTGTTTGGGGTTCCCAAGAAAGAGGGAACCTTCAGACCAATCTTGGATCTAAAGATCTTAAACAAATTCCTCAGAGTTCCATCATTCAAAATGGAAACTATTCGGACCATCCTACCCATGATCCAAGAGGGTCAGTACATGACCACAGTGCACTTAAAGGATGCCTACCTTCACATACCGATTCACAAAGATCATCATCGTTCCTAAGGTTTGCCTTTCTAGACTGGCATTACCAATTTGTAGCTCTTCCCTTCGGGTTGGCCACTGCCCCGAGAATTTTTACAAAGGTTCTGGGCTCACTTCTGGCGGTTCTAAGACCGCGAGGCATAGCGGTGGCTCTGTATCTAGATGACATCCTGATACAGGCGTCAAGCTTTCAAATTGCCAAGTCTCATACAGAGATTGTTCTGGCATTTCTGAGGTCGCATGGGTGGAAAGTGAACGTGGAAAAGAGTTCTCTATCACCACTCACAAGAGTCTCCTTCCTAGGGACTCTTATAGATTCTGTAGAGATGAAAATTTACCTGACGGAGTCCAGGTTATCAAAACTTCTAAATGCTTGCCGTGTCCTTCATTCCATTCCACGCCCGTCAGTGGCTCAGTGCATGGAAGTAATCGGCTTAATGGTAGCGGCAATGGACATAGTGCCATTTGCGCGCCTGCATCTCAGACCGCTGCAATTATGCATGCTAAGTCAGTGGAATGGGGATTACTCAGATTTGTCCCCTCTACTAATTCTGGATCAAGAGACCAGAGATTCTCTTCTCTGGTGGCTTTCTCGGGTCCATCTGTCCAAGGGTATGACCTTTCGCAGGCCAGATTGGACGATTGTAACAACAGATGCCAGCCTTCTAGGTTGGGGCGCAGTCTGGAACTCCCTGAAGGCTCAGGGATCGTGGACTCAGGAGGAGAAACTCCTCCCAATAAATATTCTGGAGTTAAGAGCAATATTCAATGCTCTTCTAGCTTGGCCTCAGTTAGCAACACTGAGGTTCATCAGATTTCAGTCGGACAACATCACGACTGTGGCTTACATCAACCATCAAGGGGGATTCAGGAGTTCCCTAGCGATGTTAGAAGTCTCAAAGATAATTCGCTGGGCAGAGTCTCAGCGATCCACATCCCAGGCGTAGAGAACTGGGAGGCGGATTTTCTAAGTAGTCAGACTTTTCATCCGGGGGAGTGGGAACTCCATCCGGAGGTGTTTGCTCAACTGGTCCATCGTTGGGGCAAACCAGAACTGGATCTCATGGCGTCTCGCCAGAACGCCAAGCTTCCTTGTTACGTATCCAGGTCCAGGGACCCGGGAGCAACGCTGATAGATGCTCTAGCAGCTCCTTGGTTCTTCAACCTGGCCTATGTGTTTCCACCATTTCCTCTGCTCCCTCGACTGATTGCCAAAATCAAACAGGAGAGAGCATCGGTGATTCTGATAGCGCCTGCGTGGCCATGCAGGACCTGGTATGCAGACCTAGTGGACATGTCATCTCTTCCACCATGGACTCTGCCTCTGAAAGGACCTTGTATTAGAAGGTCCTGCCTCAATCATCCAAATCTAATTTCTCTGAGACTGACTGCATGGAGATTGAACGCTTGATTCTATCAAGGCGTGGCTTCTCCGAGTCAGTCATTGATACCTTAATACAGGCTCGGAAGCCTGTCACCAGGAAAATCTACCATAAGATATGGCGTAAATATCATTATTGGTGTGAATCCAAGAGTTACTCATGGAGTAAGGTTAGGATTCCTAGGATATTGTCCTTTCTCCAAGAGGGTTTGGACAAAGGCTTATCAGCTAGTTCTTTAAAAGGACAGATCTCTGCTCTGTCTATTCTTTTGCACAAGCGTCTGGCAGAAGTTCTAGACGTCCAGGCATTTTGTCAGGCTTTGGTTAGGATAAAGCCTGTGTTTAAAACTGTTGCTCCCCCGTGGAGCTTAAACTTGGTTCTTAAAATTCTTCAGGGAGTTCCGTTTGAACCCCTTCATTCCATTGATATTAAACTTTTATCTTGGAAAGTTCTGTTTTTGATGGCTATTTCCTCGGCTCGAAGAGTCTGAGTTATCTGCCTTACATTGTGATTCTCCTTATCTGATTTTTCATTCAGACAAGGTAGTTCTGCGTACCAAACCTGGGTTTTTACCTAAGGTGGATATCAATCAAGAGATTGTTGTTCCATCATTGTGTCCTAATCCTCCTTCACAGAAGGAAGTCTTTTGCATAATCTGGACGTAGTCCGTGCCTTGAAGTTTTACTTACAGGCTACTAAAGATTTTCGTCAAACATCTGCCCTGTTTGTCGTTTACTCTGGACAGAGGAGAGGTCAAAAAACTTCGACAACCTCTCTCTCCTTTTGGCTTCGGAGCATAATACGCTTAGCCTATGAGACTGCTGGACAGCAGCCCCCTGAAAGGATTACAGCTCATTCTAGAGCTGTGGCTTCCACCTGGGCCTTTAAAAATGAGGCCTCTGTTGAACAGATTTGCAAGGCTGTGACTTGGTCTTCGCTTCACACCTTTTCAAAATTTTACAAATTTGACACTTTTGCTTCTTCGGAGGCTGTTTTTGGGAGAAGGGTTCTACAGGCAGTGGTTCCTTCCATTTAAGTTCCTGCCTTGTCCCTCCCATCATCCGTGTACTGTAGCTTTGGTATTGGTATCCCACAAGTAATGGATGATCCATGGACTGGATACACTTAACAAGAGAAAACATAATTTATGCTTACCTGATAAATTTATTTCTCTTGTAGTGTATCCAGTCCACGGCCCGCCCTGTCCTTTTAAGGCAGGTCTAAATTTTAATTAAACTACAGTCACCACTGCACCCTATGGTTTCTCCTTTCTCGTCTTGTTTCGGTCGAATGACTGGATATGACAGTGAGGGGAGGAGCTATATAGCAGCTCTGCTGTGGGTGATCCTCTTGCAACTTCCTGTTGGGAAGGAGAATATCCCACAAGTAATGGATGATCCGTGGACTGGATACACTACAAGAGAAATAAATTTATCAGGTAAGCATAAATTATGTTTTTTGCTCTTCTGAAAAGGTTTCCTGTATCACAGGGCAGTACAATCTCTTTAGCTGACAGTATATTATTATTTAGTGTCATTCATGTTCGTATCACAGGGCAGTACAATCTCTTTAGCTGACAGTATATTATTATTTAGTGTCATTCTTGTTCGTATCACAGGGCAGTACAATCTCTTTAGCTGACAGTATATTATTATTTAGTGTCATTCTTGTTCGTATCACAGGGCAGTACAATCTCTTTAGCTGACAGTATATTATTTTCTTTCATGTAATTGGCAAGAGTCCATGAGCTAGTGACTGTGACGAGACCAATCTCGCCACTATGCATTGGAGGGCCTGTTATGGAACATTCTTTGGGCAGGAGGTACATGGGCTTAAGGATACCCAGAGACTGCATGGAAATGTGGAATTTTATATGCTGGACACCCCATGTACTTTCATAACTCTGTCTTATGTCCATGTCACCCTGTATCCATAAATACAGGATGGGTACAGGGTGTGAGTGCCCCTTGTGGGAGCAATTGTGACTCTATAAATCAAGTGGGCATAAAGGACTTTATAGCTAATAAGAACTGTTCTTATATTCTGTAATAATATGTATTTTATTTACGTTTCAGATCTGATTGTCTCTCAGGAGTCTGTCTGGGTAAACTGATTGTGTTTTTGTGTGATTATGTTAACTAGACTGCCCAACATCAGATTGTCTGAGTAAGCTTTCTTTCCCAGTTAATTAACTTAATATGTTAATCTGTTTTACCTATGAATAGACAATTGTTAGAGGTTTGATGCATTGTTCATATGTTTGCTTTACTGTTTAACCAATGCCCTCTGTAACCTAAAGCCAGGGTGTATAAATATGTGTGCTGCTTTCAAATAAAACATTCATTTTGCTGATATCTGTTTGACCCTCACCATGAGCTTTGACTCATGCTTGGGGGGAGGGAGTGGGGAAATTTACTGTATGCTGCCTGTGCCTCTGCCCTTTTATGCCAGGGTTATACCGTTACAGTGACGTATGGGATATACAATCCTACCAGGAGGGGCAAAGTTTCACAAACCTCAAAATGCCTATAAATACACCCTCACCACACCCACAATTCAGTTTTACAAACTTTGCCTCCTATGGAGGTGGTGAAGTAAGTTTGTGCTAGATTTCTACGTTGATATGCGCTTCTTAGCTTTTTTTGAAGCCCGAATCCTCTGAGTACAGCGAATGTCAGGGACGTAAAGAGAGTATCGCCTATTGAATGCAATGGTTTTCCTCACGGGGATCTATTTCATAGGTTCTCTGTTATCGGTCGTAGAGATTCATCTCCTACCTCCCTTTTCAGATCGACGATATACTCTTATATACTATTACCTCGGCTGATAATGTTTCAGTACTGGTTAGGCTATCTGCTATACGTGGATGGGTGTCTTTCGGTAAGTATGTTTCTTTCATGTAATTAGCAAGAGTCCATGAGCTAGTGACGTATGGGATATACATTCCTACCAGGAGGGGCAAAGTTTCCCAAACCTCAAAATGCCTACAAATACACCCCTCACCACACCCACAATTCAGTTTTACAAACTTTGCCTCCTATGGAGGTGGTGAAGTAAGTTTGTGCTAGATTCTACGTTGATATGCGCTCCGCAGCAAGTTGGAGCCCGGTTTTCCTCTCAGCGTGCAGTGAATGTCAGAGGGATGTGAGGAGAGTATTGCCTATTGAATGCAGTGATCTCCTTCTACGGGGTCTATTTCATAGGTTCTCTGTTATCGGTCGTAGAGATTCATCTCTTACCTCCCTTTTCAGATCGACGATATACTCTTATATATATATACCATTACCTCTGCTGATTCTCGTTTCAGTACTGGTTTGGCTTTCTACAAACATGTAGATGAGTGTCCTGGGGTAAGTAAATCTTATTTTCTGTGACACTATATAAAGTTCTAAATATATGTGTTCAAACATTTATTTGCCTTGACTCAGGATGTTCAACGTTCCTTATTTTCAGACAGTCAGTTTCATATTTGGGATAATGCATATGAATAAATCATTTTTTTTTTCTTACCTTAAAATTTGACTTTTTCCCTGTGGGCTGTTAGGCTCGTGGGGGCTGAAAATGCTTCATTTTATTGCGTTATTCTTGGTGCAGACTTTTTTGGTGCAAAATTTTTTCTTTGTTTCCGGCGTCATACGTGTCGCCGGAAGTTGCGTCATTTTTTACTTTTTTTGCGCCAAAAGTGTCGGCGTTCCAGATGTGGCGTCATTTTTGGCGCCAAAAGCATTTAGGCGCCAAATAATGTGGGCGTCTTTTTTGGCGCTAAAAAATATGGGCGTCACTATTGTCTCCACATTATTTTAGTCTCGTTGTTTATTGCTTCTGGTTGCTAGAAGCTTGTTCACTGGCATTTTTTCCCATTCCTGAAACTGTCATTTAAGGAATTTGACCAATTTTGCTTTATATGTTGTTTTTTCTATTACATATTGCAAGATGTCCCAGATTGACCCTGAGTCAGAAGATACTTCTGGAAAATCGCTGCCTAGTGCTGGGTCTACCAAAGTTAAGTGTATCTGCTGTAAACTTGTGGTATCTGTTCCTCCAGCTGTTGTTTGTAATGAATGTCATGACAAACTTGTTAATGCAGATAATATTTCCTTTAGTAATGTTACATTACCTGTTGTTGTTCCATCAACATCTAATACTCAGAATGTTCCTGTTAACATAAGAGATTTTGTTTCTAAATCCATTAAGAAGGCTATGTCTGTTATTCCTCCTTCTAGTAAACGTAAAAGGTCTTTTAAAACTTCTCATATTTCAGATGAATTTTTAAATGAACATCATCGTTCTGATAATGATTCCTCTGGTTCAGAGGATTCTGTTTCAGAGGTTGATGCTGATAAATCTTCATATTTATTCAAAATGGAATTTATTCGTTCTTTACTTAAAGAAGTCTTAATTGCATTAGAAATAGAGGATTCTGGTCCTCTTGATACTAAATCTAAACGTTTAAATAAGGTTTTTAAATCTCCTGTAGTTATTCCAGAAGTTTTTCCTGTCCCTGATGCTATTTCTGAAGTAATCTCCAGGGAATGGAATAATTTGGGTAATTCTTTTACTCCTTCTAAACGTTTTAAGCAATTATATCCTGTGCCATCTGACAGATTAGAGTTTTGGGACAAAATCCCTAAGGTTGATGGGGCTATCTCTACTCTTGCTAAACGTACTACTATTCCTATGGCAGATAGTACTTCCTTTAAGGATCCTTTAGAAAGGAAAATTGAATCCTTTCTAAGAAAAGCTTACTTATGTTCAGGTAATCTTCTTAGACCTGCTATATCTTTAGCGGATGTTGCTGCAGCTTCAACTTTTTGGTTAGAAGCCTTAGCGCAACAAGTAACAGATCATAATTCTCATAGCATTGTTAATCTTCTTCAACATGCTAATAACTTTATTTGTGATGCCATCTTTGATATCATTAGGGTTGATGTCAGGTATATGTCTCTAGCCATTTTAGCTAGAAGAGCTTTATGGCTTAAAACTTTGCTTTCCCTTTCTTTCCAGGGTAATAAATTATTTGGTTCACAGTTGGATTCTATTATCTCAACTGTTACTGGAGGGAAAGGAATTTTTTTACCACAGGATAAAAAATCTAAAGGTAAATTTAGGTCTAATAATCGTTTTCGTTCCTTTCGTCACAATAAGGAACAAAAGCCTGATCCTTCACCCACAGGAGCGGTATGAGTTTGGAAACCGTCTCCAGTCTGGAATAAATCCAAGCCTTTTAGAAAACCAAAGCCAGCTCCCAAGTCCACATGAAGGTGCGGCCCTCATTCCAGCCCAGCTGGTAGGGGGCAGATTACGATTTTTCAAAGAAATTTGGATCAATTCAATTCACAATCTTTGGATTCAGAACATTGTTTCAGAAGGGTACAGAATTGGCTTCAAGATAAGGCCTCCTGCAAAAAGATTTTTTCTTTCCCGTGTCCCAGTAAATCCAGCGAAGGCTCAAGCATTTCTGAAATGTGTTTCAGATCTAGAGTTGGCTGGAGTAATTATGCCAGTTCCAGTTCTGGAACAGGGACTGGGGTTTTATTCAAATCTCTTCATTGTACCAAAGAAGGAGAATTCCTTCAGACCAGTTCTGGATTTAAAAATATTGAATCGTTATGTAAGGATACCAACATTCAAAATGGTAACTATAAGGACTATCCTGCCTTTTGTTCAGCAAGGGCATTATATGTCCACAATAGATTTACAGGATGCATATCTGCATATTCCGATTAATCCAGATCACTTTCAGTTTCTGAGATTCTCTTTCCTAGACAATCATTACCAGTTTGTGGCTCTGCCGTTTGGCCTAGCAACAGCTCCAAGGATTTTTACAAAGGTTCTCGGTGCCCTTCTGTCTGTAATCAGAGAACAGGGTATTGTGGTATTTCCTTATTTGGACGATATCTTGGTACTTGCTCAGTCTTCACATTTAGCAGAACCTCATACGAATCAACTTGTATTGTTTCTTCGAGATCATGGTTGGAGGATCAATTTACCGAAAAGTTCATTGATTCCTCAGACAAGGGTAACCTTTTTAGGTTTCCAGATAGATTCAGTGTCCATGACTCTGTCTCTGACAGACAAGAGACGTCTAAAATTGATTTCAGCTTGTCAAAACCTTCAGTCTCAATCATTCCCTTCGGTAGCCTTATGCATGGAAATTCTAGGTCTTATGACTGCTGCATCGGACGCGATCCCCTTTGCTTGTTTTCACATGTGACCTCTTCAGCTCTGTATGCTGAATCAGTGGTGCAGGGATTACACAAAGATATCTCAAATGATATCTTTAAAACCGATTGTACGACACTCTCTGACGTGGTGGACAGATCACCATCGTTTAGTTCAGGGGGCTTCTTTTGTTCTTCCGACCTGGACTGTAATTTCAACAGATGCAAGTCTGACAGGTTGGGGAGCTGTTTGGGGGTCTCTGACAGCACAAGTGGTTTGGGAATCTCAGGAGGTGAGATTACCAATCAATATTTTTGAACTCTGTGCAATTTTCAGAGCTCTTCAGTCATGACCTCTTCTAAAGAGAGAATCGTTCATTTGTTTTCAGACAGACAATATCACAACTGTGGCATACATCAATCAAGGAGGGACTCACAGTCCTCTGGCTATGAAAGAAGTATCTCGAATACTGGTATGGGCGGAATCCAGCTCCTGTCTAATTTCTGCTGTTCATATCCCAGGTATAGACAATTGGGAAGCGGATTATCTCAGTCGCCAAACGTTACATCCGGGCGAATGGTCTCTTCACCCAGAGGTATTTCTTCAGATTGTTAAAATATGGGGACTTCCAGAAATAGATCTGATGGCTTCTCATCTAAACAAGAAACTTCCCAGGTATCTGTCCAGATCCAGGGATCCTCAGGCGGAAGCAGTGGATGCATTGTCACTTCCTTGGAAGTATCATCCTGCCTATATCTTTCCGCCTCTAGTTCTTCTTCCAAGAGTAATCTCCAAGATTCTGAAGGAATGCTCGTTTGTTCTGCTGGTGGCTCCAGCATGGCCTCACAGGTTTTGTTATGTGGATCTTGTCCGGATGGCCTCTTGCCAACCGTGGACACTTCCGTTAAGACCAGACCTTTTGTCACAAGGTCCTTTTTTCCATCAGGATCTCAAATCCTTAAATTTGAAGGTATGGAGATTGAACTCTTGATTTTTAGTCAAAGAGGTTTCTCTGACTCTGTGATTAATACTATGTTACAGGCTCGTAAATCTGTATCTAGGAAGATATATTATCGAGTTTGGAAGACTTACATTTCTTGGTGTCTTTCTCATCATTTTTCCTGGCATTCTTTTTAGAATTCCGAGAATTTTACAGTTTTTTCAGGATGGTTTGGATAAAGGTTTGTCTGCAAGTTCCTTGAAAGGACAAATCTCTGCTCTTTCTGTTCTTTTTCACAGAAAGATTGCTAATCTTCCTGATATTCATTGTTTTGTACAAGCTTTGGTTCGTATAAAACCTGTTATTAAATCAATTTCTCCTCCTTGGAGTTTGAACTTGGTTCTGGGGGCTCTTCAAGCTCCTCCGTTTGAACCTATGCATTCACTGGACATTAAATTACTTTCTTGGAAAGTTTTGTTTCTTTTGGCCATCTCTTCTGCTAGAAGAGTTTCTGAATTATCTGCTCTTGTGAGTCTCCTTTTCTGATTTTTCATCAGGATAAGGCGGTGTTGCGAACTTCTTTTAAATTTTTACCTAAGGTTGTGAATTCTAACAACATTAGTAGAGAAATTGTGGTTCCTTCATTGTGTCCTAATCCTAAGAATTCTAAGGAGAGATCATTGCATTCTTTGGATGTAGTTAGAGCTTTGAAATATTATATTGAAGCTACTAAGAATTTCCGAAAGACTTCTAGTCTATTTGTTATATTTTCCGGTTCTAGGAAAGGTCAGAAGGCCTCTGCCATTTCTTTGGCATCTTGGTTGAAATCTTTAATTCATCATGCTTATGTCGAGTCGGGTAAAACTCTGCCTCAAAGGATTACAGCTCATTCTACTAGGTCAGTTTCTACTTCCTGGGCGTTTAGGAATGAAGCTTCGGTTGATCAGATTTGCAAAGCAGCAACTTGGTCTTCTTTGCATACTTTTACTAAATTCTACCATTTTGATGTGTTTTCTTCTTCTGAAGCAGTTTTTGGTAGAAAAGTACTTCAGGCAGCTGTTTCAGTTTGATTCTTCTGCTTATAATTTCAGTTTTTTTCATTATAAGATTTAAACTTTATTTTGGGTGTGGATTATTTTCTGCGGAATTGGCTGTCTTTATTTTATCCCTTCCTCTCTAGTGACTCTTGCGTGGAAGATCCACATCTTGGGTAGTCATTATCCCATACGTCACTAGCTCATGGACTCTTGCTAATTACATGAAAGAAAACATAATTTATGTAAGAACTTACCTGATAAATTCATTTCTTTCATATTAGCAAGAGTCCATGAGGCCCACCCTTTTTGTGGTGGTTATGATTTTTTTGTATAAAGCACAATTATTCCAATTCCTTATTTTTTTATGCTTTCGCACTTTTTTTCTTATCGCCCCACTTCTTGGCTATGCGTTAAACTGATTCGTGGGTGTGGTGAGGGGTGTATTTGTAGGCATTTTGAGGTTTGGGAAACTTTGCCCCTCCTGGTAGGAATGTATATCCCATACGTCACTAGCTCATGGACTCTTGCTAATATGAAAGAAATGAATTTATCAGGTAAGTTCTTACATAAATTATGTTTTTTTCTATTACATATTGCAAGATTTCACTGTTCCTGTTTTCAAAAACGTTCTAAGGGATTCCTGTTGACTGACTTCAGTCCTACCAAAGCTAAGTTCATTTATTTTAAATGTTATGAATGTTTTTCTTTAGCTATGGTTTGTAATAAGTTATCATGATAAACTTTTACATGCAGAATCCGTTGGTATTTATGCTTTATATATTTGCTATTCTTTTTACATCTTATGTACAAGAATTACTTAGAAGATTTATAAGAATATTTTTCTGATTCTATTTTAAAGGCTTTGTCTGACATCGCGCCTTCTAATAAAATTTTTAGGTCTTTTTCAAACTTCTTTTTTAATTATTGAAGTTTCAAATGACCAACAACATAATGATTTATCCTTCTCTGATGATATTTTTTCTCATTCAGAATTTTCTTCATCAGATATTGACACTAACAAATCTACTTTTGTATTTTTTTATTAAAGTACATTTGTTCTTTGTTGAAAAGGTGTTGATTATTTTGGATATTAAGGTAATTAGTTCTTTTTCAAGACTAACTAACATTTTATTTCTGCTTATTTATTCTTCTGTATTTTCAGGTTTTTTTCCAGTTCCTCATACTAGGGAATGGAATAGGCTGAGAATTTTCTTTTATTCCTTCTATAAAGGTTTTAAACTATATTCTTTGCCGGCAGTTAAATTCAATTTTGAAGGTTCTCCAATTTAATGGGGCTATCTCTACTCCTGCTAATTATGCTATTGTTTCTATAGCAAAATAGTATTTATTTTCCTTTAGATGGTTGTATCTTATTTAAGGAAAATTATTTATTTTCAGGTACTTTTCTTGGATCTGTGATTGATTTGAATGATGTTGCAATTGCTTCATTTTTTCTGTTTACTTTAAAATCAAGTATCAGATTATGATTTATTTTAGCATTGTTAAGGACAAAATCTACTAGACCTAGGTGCTGTTGCATTTGTCTTGTTGTTTTGCATTTGTTGATTATGCAAGTTCAGTGTGTTGACTGGTCCTTTAACTGGGTTATCATGCTAATATTTTTCATTTGTGTCTTCATTTTATTGAATATTTTTGCAAATGAAGTTTAATCTATGTCTTTAGCTGTTTTAGCTAGAAGAATGTTGTGATTTTTAAAAAAAAAAATTCTTTTTTTCTAACATAATCAATTATTTGGTTTATAATTGGATTCAATTCTTAACTGTTACTCTGGGATTCAAGATTGAGGTCCAAGCCTAAACTTTAAGCTTATATTAGTTTGGTTGTTCTTATTAAGGAACAAATTCCCAAGTAACATGTTTTTAATTGGAAATCTTTTAGTTCAAAATCAGCTCCCTAAAATTGCAATGTATGTGCCGTATTCCAGCTTTGCTGGTAAGGGGCAGGTTAAGATTTTTTTGAAATTTTGTTGTTTTGAAAATTTCTTTGTTTTTGGATACAGAATTAAGTTCAGAGTAAAACCGTCTGTGATAAGTCTTTTTTCTCTATGATATTCCAGCTATTCCAGTAAGGCTAACACTTTCGTTGAGTGTGTTTCGGTCCTATATATTTTAGGATAATGTTAAAGCGCGGCTGATCACCCGTTGGGGCTCAAGTGCTGCTCAGACCTGGAATCTTCTGGGGTATTTCTTCCAGTTCCATTTTTAGGAACTGGGTTTTATTAAAACTATTCATTGTTCCAAAGATAGAAAATCTTTTTGTTATATAAATGTATCATCTTTTAGATTGATATTTATATGGTCTATTCTGCCTTTTGTTGGTCAGTGATGGCTTTATTTGTTTTCATTAGATACAATAGATGCATATCTTCATTTTCTGTTTTCATTCAGATTATTTTCTGAGGCTGTGGAATCTCATATGATTCAACTTTGTTCTTTCAGGACATAGGGGTTCTTTTTTTCAAAAGCTTTTGATTCCTCACACAAGGGTCACCTATTTTAGGTTTCCAGATAGTTTGGATCACTGTCTTTGTCTCTAAACAGACAAGTGACAATTTTGGGTTCCGTCTGTCGGTACCTTTAGTCTCTATTTCCTTCAGTTGCTATATATGCATGGAAGTTTTAGGTTTTATGACTGCAGCTTTGGATTCAATTCCCTTGCTCATTTTCTAGAAAGCCTTTCCAGTTTTTTATGCTGGTTAATGGTGCAGGGATTCTAGGATTTTATATTTTAAATCTTCAGATCCTAATGTTTAACTATCTTGTTTTGATGGTTAAGATCACCATCATTTAGTTCTACAGGTTTCTTCGTTTCTTTCAACCTGGGCCATGATCTTTTCAGATGTGAGTCTTTTTGGTTGGGAGGCTGTCTGAGGATCTCTGTCAGCACAAGGGGTTTGGAAATCTCAGGAGGCGAGATTACCATTTGTTATTTTTAGAACTCCGTGCTTTCTCAGAGTTCTTCAGTTGGTTTCTTTTGAAGAAGAGATGTTTATTGTTTTTCAGACAATGTCACAACTGTGGTGTATGTTAATCATCAGGGTGGGACTATCAGTCCTTAGGCTGGGACAGAAGTATCTCGGATATTTGCTTGGGCTAAATCCAGCTCCTATCTAAATTCTGTGTTTTTTTTCCCAGGTATAGACATTTGGGAAGCGGATTATCTCTGTTAATCAAGCTTTACTTCCGGGAGAATGGTCTCTCTCTTACCCAGATATGTTTTTCGTTTTTCAGATATAAGAGTTTCCAGAATTAGATCTGTTGGCATCTCATCTGAATAAGAACTTCCCAGGGGCCTATTCAGGTCCGGGGATCTTCAGGCGGAAGTAGTGTATGCATTGATATTTCCTTGGGATTATCATTTTGCCTACATCTTTCCGCCTCTAGTTCTTTTTCCAAAAGTAATTTCCAAAATTCTAATGGAGTGTTTGTTTGTACTGCTGGTGGCTCCAGCATGGCCTCTCAGGTTTTGGTATTCGGATCTCATTCGGATGGCCAGTTGCCAACCTTGGACACTTCCGTTAAGACCAGACCTTCTTTCTGAAGGTTTATTTTTCCATCAAGATCTCAAATCATTAAATTTGAAGGGATGGAGATTGAACGTTTGTTTTTTAGTCATAGAGGTTTCTCTGACTTATTGATTAATACTGTGTTTCAGGCTCATAAATCTGTCTTTAGAAAGATTTATTATCGAGTTTGGAAGACCTACATTTCTTAGTATTTTTCTCAATTTGGTGCTGAGGGCTTTTTAGGCTCCTCCGTTTGACCCTATACATTTTCTGAACATAAATTACTTTCTTGGAAAGTATTGTTCCTTTTGGCTATCTCTTCTGCTAGAAGAGTTTCTGAGTTATCTGATCTTACTTCTGAAATTCTTTTTCTGATTTTTTTTTTATCAGAATAAGGCAGTGTTGCTTTCTGATATTCATCATTTTTTTCAGGTTTTGATTCGTATCAAACCTGTCATTACGCCAATTTCTCTTTCTTGGAGTCTTAATTTGGTTCTGAAGGCTTTTCAGGCTCTTCCATTTGAGCATATTCTTGCTCTGGACATTAATTACTTTCATGGAAAGTATTGTTCTTTTTGGACATCTCTTCAGCTAGTTCAGTTTTTGAATTATCTGTTTTTTCTTGTGAATCTCCTTTTTCTGATTTTTTTTTCATCAGGGTAAGGTGGTTTTTGCTGTCCTCATTTCAATTTTTACCTAAAGTTGTAAATTCTAACAACATTAGGGAGGAATTATTGTTTTCCTAAAACTTCTTTGGTCAGATTCTTACATTCTTTGGATATGGCAAGAGTTTTAAATCCTATGTTGAAGCTATTCAGATTTCAGATAGACTTCTAGTCTATTTTGTTAACTTTTCTGGTTTTAGGAAGGTCAAAAGGCTTCTGCAATTTATTTGGCATCTTGGTTAAACTTTTGATTCATCATGCTTATTTGGAGTCGGGTGGATTCCCGTCTTGGAGGATTACGGCTCATTCTACTAGGTAAGTTTCTACTTCCTGGGCTTTTTAAGAATGAAGCTTCTGTTGATCAGGTTTGCAAAGTAATGACTTGGTCTTCTTTTGCATCTTTTTTCTATATTCTACCTTTTTGTTGTTTTCTCCTCTTTGGAAGTAGTTTTGGTAGAATGGTACTTCAGGCAGCTGTTTCAGTTTGATTCTACTGCTTACAATTTCAGTTTTTTTCATTATAAAAATTGAAACTTTTTGATTTGGGTAGTGGATTAATTTTTCAGCGGAATTGGCTGTCTTTATTTTATCCCTCCCTCTCTAGTGACTCTTGCGTGGAAGCTCCACATCTTGGGTATCTGCTATCCCATACGTCACTAGCTCATGGACTCTTGCTAATTACATGAAAGAAAACATAATTTATGTAAGAACTTACCTGATAAATTCATTTCTTTCATATTAGCAAGAGTCCATGAGGCCCACCCTTTTTTGTGGTGGTTATGATTTTTTTGTATAAAGCACAATTATTCCAATTCCTTATTTTTTTGATGCTTTCGCTCCTTTCTTATCACCCCACTTCTTGGCTATTCATTAAACTGAATTGTGGGTGTGGTGAGGGGTGTATTTATAGGCATTTTAAGGTTTAGGAAACTTTGCCCCTCCTGGTAGGAATGTATATCCCATACGTCACTAGCTCATGGACTCTTGCTAATATGAAAGAAATGAATTTATCAGATAAGTTCTTACATAAATTATGTTTTTCATTACTTAAGACACTCTCAGCTATGGTTTGGCACTTTATGTATTAATGTAAAGTTCTAAATATATGTATTGTACTTATATTTGCCATGAGTCAGGTTTATGTATATTTCCTTTTGCAGACTATCAGTTTCTAAATTGGGAAAAACATATTTAGGAAGTTATTTTTTCTTACCTGGGGTATAGTCTTTTCTTTAAATTTACTGTTTTCTTTAACTTTCGCAGGCAAAATTAGGCTTGCGACGCTGCAAAATGCTAATATTTATTGCGTCATTCTTGGCACGAGAATTTTTTGTTGCGAAGGTACATTCATAGATGCAAACTCGCCATTTCCGGTGTCTTAGTTGACGCCAGGTTCCTTGCACAAGGTTACGTCTGCTATGACGTGAGTTGCGTCATTTCCTGATGTTTGTGCCAAAAAATGTAATTTTGCATTGCGCGTCATACTTGGCACCAAATAATTCCATTATTTAAACCCCACTTCCTATATGCCTCTTGCCTTTTTCTATGCTCAGAGGGCTATGCTGTTTGCATTTTTTTCATATTCCTGAAACTGCCAAAATTAATAATTTTGCTTTATATGTTGTTTTTTCTTACATTTGCAAGATGTCTCAATCTGATCCTGTCTCAGAAACCACTGTTGGATTCCTGCTGCCTGATAACAGTTCTACCAAAGCTAAGTGTATCTGTTGTAAATTAGTGGAGATTATATCTCCAGCGGTAGTATGTAACAATTGTCATGATAAGCTTTTACATGCAGAGAATGTATCCATCAGTACTAGTACAATGCCTGTTGTTCCTTCAACATCTAATGCAGTGATTTGCAACCTTTTTTTTTGCTGTGGCACACTATTTTACATTAAAAAATCCTGTGGCACACCACCATACCAAAATTTTACAAAATCACACATTGTAACCAAATACAGGATATATATACAGTGTGTGTGTATATATATATATATATATATATATATATATATATATATATATATATATATATATATATATACACACACACACACTGTACTGTGCTGTCATGCCATGCCTCCTACAAACTATACATGACATATTGACATTCATTCACAAACAATCATAATGATTGTCTGTGAATGAATGTCAATGTCCTAATGTCATGGTTGTAAATGATGCCTGATGAGCCTGTCACATACTGTTGTCAGTCTGCCGCGGCACACCTGAGGATCTCTCACGGCACACTAGTGTGCCACGGCACACTGGTTGAAAAACACTGATCTAATGTACATGATATCCCTGTGAATATAAAATATTTTATTGCTGATGTGATTCAGAAGGCTTTGTCTGTTATCCCGCCATCTAATAAATGTAAAAGGTCTTTTAAAACTTCTCATAAAGTTGATGAAATTTCAAATGACCGACAACATACTGATTTATCCTCCTCTGATGAGGATCTATCTGATTCAGAACATCCTACCTCAGATATTGACACTGACAAATCTACTTATCTCTTTAAGATGGAGTATATTTGTTCCTTGTTAAGAGGTGTTGATTACTTTGGATATTGAGGAAACTAGTCCTCTTGATATTAAAACTAGTAAACTTTTAAATTCTGTTTATAAACCTCCTGTGGTTACTCCAGAGGTTTTTCCAGTTCCTGATGCTATTTCTGATATGATTTCAAAGGAATTGAATAGGCCTGGTGGTACTTTTATTCCTTCTGCTAGGTTTAAAAAGTTGTATCCCTTGCCAGCAATTAGATTGGAGTTTTGGGGAAAAATCCCCAAAGTTGATGGGGCTATCTCTACTCTTGCCAAACGTACTACTATCTCTATGGAAGATAGTACTTCCTTTAAGGACCCTTTAGATGGGAAACTTGAATCTTATCTAAGGAAAGCTTATTTATATTTTGGCTATCTTCTCAGGCCTGCCATTTCTATGCCTGATGTTGCAGCTGCATCAACTTTTTGGTTGGAAAGTTCAGCACAACAGGAAACGGATCTTGATTTGTCTAGCATTGTTCGCTTGCTTCAACATGCTAATCATTTTTATCAATGATGCTATTTTGATATCATCAAAATTGATGTTAAATCTATGTCTTTAGCTATTTTAGCTAGAAGAGCTTTGTGGCTTAAATGTTGGAATGCTGACATGGTATCTTAGTCTAGATTACTATCTCTTTGTTTCCAAGGTAACAATTTATTTGGTTCTCAGTTGGATTCAATTATTTCAACTGTTACTGGGGGAAGGGAGTTTTTTTTACCTCGGGATAAAAGATCTAAGGGTAAATATAAGGCTTCTAATCGTCTTCGTTCTTTTCGTCAGAATAAGGAACAGAAACCCAATCCTTCCCTCCCAAAGAATCTGGTTCCAATTGGAAACCCTCTTCAAGTTGGAATAAATCTAAGCCTTTTAAGAAACCAAAGCCAGCCCCCAAGTCTGCATGAAGGTGCGGCCCTCATTCCAGCTCAGCTTGTAGGGAGCAGATTAAGATTCTTCCAAAACATTTGGGCAGATTCTATCCAAAATCAATGAATTCAGAGCATTACCTCTCAAGGGTATCAAATAGAATTCATAGTAAGACCTCCTGTGAGAAGATTTTTTTCGCTCACGTGTCCCAGCAAACCCAGTGAAGGCTCAGGCCTTTCTGAAGTGTGTTTCAGATCTAGAGCTTTCAGGGGAAATTATACCAATTCCGCTTCAGGAACAGGGTCTGGGGTTTTATTCAAATCTATTCTTTGTCCCAAACAAAGAAAATTCATTCAGGCCAGTTCTAGATCTGAAAATGTTGAACTGTTTTGAAAGAGAGCCAACTTTCAAAATGGTGACTATAAGGACTATTCTGCCTTTTGTTCAGCAAGGTCATTATATGTCCATGATACACTTACAGGATGCATATCTTCATATTCTGATTCATCCAGACCACTAACGGTTTCTGAGATTCTCTTTTATAGACGAGCATTACCAATTTGTCACTCTTCTATTTGGCCTAGCGACAGCTCCAATAATTTTTTGAAAAAGTTCTCGGTGCCCTACTCTCTAATCAGAGAACAGGGTATTGTGAGGTTTCCTTATTTTGACGATATCTTGGTACTAGCTCAGTCTTTACATTTTGCCGAATCTGACATGAATCAACTAGTGTTTCTTCAAAGACATGGTTGGAGGATCAATTTACCAAAAAGTTCCTCAATTCCTCAGACACGGGTCACCTTTTTAGGTTTCCAGATAGATTCAGTGTCCATGACTTTGTCTCTTAACAGACAAGAGACAAATAAAATTGGTTTCAGCTTGTCGTATCCTTCAGTCTCAATCATTCCCTTCAGTAGCTATGTGCATGGAGGTTTTAGGTCTCATGACTGCAGCATCGGACGCGATCCCCTTTTGCTTCTTTTCATACGAGACCTCTCCAGCTTTGTATGCTGAAGCAACGGTGCAGGGATTCTACAAAGATATCACAATATCCTTAAATCCCAATGTTCAACTTTCTCTGACTTGTTGGTGAGATCACCACCGTATAATTCAAGGGGCCTCTTCTGTTCATCCAACCTGGACTGTAATCACAACAGATGCAAGTCTTTCTGGTTGGGGAGCTGTCTGGGGAACTCTGACAGCATAAGGTGTTTGGAAATTTCAAGAGACGAGGTTACCAATCAATATTTTGGAACTCCGTGCTATTTTCAGAGCTCTTCAGGTTTGGCCTCTGTTGAAGAGAGAACCATTAATTTGTTTTCAGACAGACAATATCACAACTGTGGCATATGTCAATCATCAGGGTGGGACTTGCAGTCCCCTAGCTATGAAAAAAGTATCTTAGATACTTGCTTGGGCGGAATCCAGCTCTTGTCTAATTTCTGCGGTACATATCCCAGGTATAGACAATTGGGAAGCGGATTATCTTAGCCATCAGACTTTACATCCGGGGGAGTGGTCTCTCCATCCAGATGTGTTTTTTTTTCAGATTGTTCAGATGTGGGGTCTTCCAGAAATATATCTGATGGCTAAACAAGAATCTTCCCAGGTACCTATCCAGGGATCCTCAAGCGGAGTCGGTGGATGCGTTATAAGCAGGTTGGTAAAACCAAGGAACTGCTATCTTTCCGCCTCTAGTTCTTCTTCCAAGAGTGATCTCCAAAATCATCATGGAACATTCGTTTGTGTTTCTGGTAGCTCCAGCATGGCCTCACAGGTTCTGGTATGCGGACCTTGTCCGGATGTCCAATTGTCAACCTTGGCCACTTCCTTTAAGACCAACCTTCTGTCTCAAGAACGGTTTTTCCAGCAGGATCTCAAATTGTTAAATTTGAAGGTATGGAAATTGAACGCTTAGCGCTTAGTCATAGAGGTTTCTCTGATTCAGTGATTGATACTATGTTACAGGCTCGTAAATCTGTTGCTAGGAAGATTTATTATCGAGTTTGGAAGACTTATATTTCATGGTGTTCTGCTCATAAATTCTCCTGGTTTTCTTTTAGAATTCCTAGAATTTTACCGTTTCTTCAGGATGGTTTGGATAAAGGTTTGTCTGCAAGTTCCTTGAAGGGACAAATCTCTGCTCTTTCTGTTTTATTTCACATAAGGATTGCTAAGCTTCCTGATATTCACTGTTTTGTTCAGGATTGGTCCGTATCAAGCCTGTTATTAAATCAATCTCTCCTCCTTGGAGTCTTAATTTGGTTTTGAAGGCTTTACAGGCTCCTCCTTTTGAGCCTATGGGGTCTAGTTATCAAGCCGTCAACTGCAAATATGCTGGAATTCCGCAGCGTATTTGTGGCGAGGCTGATTCGACCTTGTTATCATGCCCTACAGACCGTCAAAAGTAGAATCTAGTGACGTAAGCTACGATCTGCCGGACTCGGTCCGACACAGATCGATTCTTACGTCACTCCAGATGTGCCGAACGCAAGTTTGGCACAATCGGAGTACTTTTGCTAGTTATCAAATGACTAGCCAGGTACGCTCGGCTCTTTTCCGGCCCAGCGTACCTGGTTTTCAATCCGCCGCCCTTGAGGTGGCGGATCCCATAGGAATCAATGGGAGTCTGACCATAGCGAAAGTTCATGTTTGCTGCTGCCCGACATCCCATTGATTCCTATGGGATATGTCTGCACCTAACACCCTTACATGTACCCCGAGTCTAAACACCCCTAATCTGCCCCCCCTACACCGCCGCCACCTATATAATACTTATTAACACCTAAACCGCCACTCCCGGACCCCGCCGCAACTATAATAAATGTTAACCCCTAAACTGCCGCTCCCGGACCCCGCCACCACCTACATAATACCCGGCGCCACCTACATAATAATCGGATTGAGCTTGCATTCTATTGGCTGTTCCGATCAGCCAATTGAATGCGAGCTCAATCCGATTGGCTGATTGGATCAGCCAATCGGATTGAACTTCAATCTGATTGGCTGATTGAATCAGCCAATCAGATTTTTCTTACCTTAATTCCGATTGGCTGATAGGATTCTATCAGCCAATCGGAATTGAAGGGACACCATCTTGGAAGACGTCACTTAAAGAAACCTTCATTCGTCGGGAAGTCGTCGGTTGAAGAGGATGGCTCCGCGTCGGCTCCTTTGAAGACGGCTCCGCTCCGCTCCGGATGGATGAAGATTGAAGACGCCGCCTGGATGAAGACTTCTCCCGGATGAAGGACCTTTTCAGCGCCCCTTGGATGACGACTTCTATTGGATGAAGGACCTCTTCAGCGCCACTTGGATGAAGACTTCGGCCCGGCTGGGTGAAGACGGCTAAAGGCAGGGAGATCTTCAGTGGGTTAGTGTTAGGTTTTTTTAAGGGGGATTTGGGTGGGTTAGAGTAGGGGTGGTGGGTTGTAATGTTGGGGGGAGGTTGTATTTTTTTTTACAGGTAAAAGAGCCGATTACTTTGGGGCAATGCCCCGCAAAAAGCCCTTTTAAGGGCTGGTAAAAGAGCTTATTACTTTGTAATGTAGAATAGGGTAGGGATTTTTATTATTTTGGTTTTTATTTTATTAGGGGGCTTAGATTAGGTGTAATTAGTTTAAAATTCTTGAAATATTTTTTTATTTTCTGTAATTTAGTTTTTGTTTTTTAGTTGATTTAACCTCTTAAGGACATATGATGGAATTTTTCCATCCTAAAACAATTGAGCAAACTGAAAGCTGTTTCCTTAAAGGGTTAATTGTATTTAATTGTAGGTATTTGTAGCTAATTTAATTAATTTATTTAATGATAGTGTAGTGTTAGGTTTAATTGTAACTTAGGTAAGGATTTATTTTACAGGTAATTTTGTATTTCTTTTAGCTAGGTAGTTATTAAATAGTTAATAACTATTTAATAACTATTGTACCTAGTTAAAATAAATACAAAGTTACCTGTAAAATAAAAATAAATCCTAAAATAGCTGCAATGTAATTATTAATTACATTGTAGCTATCTTAGGGTTCATTTTACAGGTAAGTATTTAGTTTTAAATAGGAATAATTTATTTAATTATAGTGTAGTGTTAGGTGTAATTGTAACTTAGGTTAATTTTTATTTTACAGGTTAATTTGTCTTTTTTTTAACTAGGTAGCTGTTAAATAGTTAATAACTATTTAATAACTATTGTACCTAGTTAAAATAATTACAAAGTTGCCTGTAAAATAAAAATAAATCCTAAAATAGCTACAATATAATTATTAGTTATATTGTAGCTATCTTAGGGTTTATTTTATAGGTAAGTATTTAGTTTTAAATAGGATTCATTTAGTTAATAAGAGAAATATTATTTAGATTTATTTAATAAATTTTTAAGTTAGGGGGTGTTAGGCTTAGTGTTAGACTTAGGTTTAGGGGTTAATAATTTTATTATAGTGGCAGCGGTGTGGGGGGGCAGGATAGGGGTTAATAAATTTATTATAGGTGGCGGCAGTATAGGGGGGGCAGGATAGGGGTTAATAGGTATTATGTAGGTGGCGGCGGGGTCCAGGAGCGGCTGTTTAGGGGCTAACATATTTATTATAGTTGCGGCGGGGTCCGAGAGCGGCGGTTTAGGGGTTAACATATAGTTGCGGCGGGGTCCGGGAGTGGCGGTTTAGGGGTTAACATATTTATTATAGTTGGCGGCGGGGTCCAGGAGCGGCTGTTTAGGGGCTAACATATTTATTATAGTTGCGGCGGGGTCCGAGAGCGGCGGTTTTGGGGTTAAACAATTTATTTAGTTGCGGCGTGGTCCAGGATCGGCAGGATAGGGGTTAATAAGTTTATGTAGGTGGCGGCGGTATAGGGGACGTCAGATTAGGGGTTAATAGGTATAATGTAGGTGGCGGCGGGGTCCAGGAGCGGCGGTTTAGGGGTTAATATATTTATAGTTGCGGCGGGGTCTATTGGCGGCGGTTTAGGGGTTAATAACTTTATTTAGTTGCTGGGGTCTCCGGGGGCGCCGGTATAGGGGGTAGAACAGTATAGTATAGTGTGAGTGCTTAGTGACAGGGGTATCAATAAAGCTGTAAAAAAGCCGAAGAGCAGCGAGATTGAGTGATAACTATCACAGTCCGCTGCTCATCGCCTCGTACTTGGTGCGCGGCTTTTTGACCGCTTTATTGATAACTTTGGCGAGCATATTCAGGTCCGTGGCTTCGATGTGAGGCGAGCTTAGGCGAGCGTATTGGGCCGGCGAATGCAGAAAAATACAGAGCTTAATAACTAGAGCCCTATGCATTCTTTGGATATTAAATTACTTTCCTTTTGGCTATCTCTTCTGCTAGAAGAGTTTCAGAATTATCTGCTCTTTCTTGTGAGTCACCTTTTTTGATTTTCCACCAGGATAAGGCAGTTTTTCGGACTTCATTTACATTTTTACCTAAGGTTGTGAATTCTAACAACATTAGTAGGGAAATTGTTGTTCCCTCTTTTTGACCTAATCCTAAGAATTCTTTGGAGAGATCGTTACAGTCTCTGGATTTTGTAAGAGCTTTGAAATATTATGTGGAAGCTACTAAAGATTTCAGGAAGACTTCTAGTCTATTTGTTATATTTTCTGGTTCTAGGAAAGGTCCGAAGGCTTCTGCTATTTCCTTGGCTTCTTGGTTAAAGCTTTTTATTCATCATGCTTATTTGGAGTTGGGTCAGGCCCCGCCTCAGAATCACAGCTCATTCTACTAGATCAGTCTCCACTTCTTGGACTTTTAAGAATGAAGCTTCAGTTGATCAGATTTGCAAAGCAGTGATTTGGTCTGCTTTGCATAAATTTACTAAATTCTACCGTTTTTATGTATTTGCCTCTTCGGAAGCAGTTTTTGGTAGAAAAGTTCTTCAGGCAGCTGTTTCAGTTTGATTCCTCTTCTTATGTTTTCTTTTTTTTTCTTTTCATTTATGAGAATAAACTTATATTTTGGGTTGTGGATTAATTTTTTCAGTGGAAAAATGGCTGTTTTTATTTTATCCCTCCCTCTCTTGTGACTCTTGTGTGGAGTTCCACATCTTGGGTATTACTATCCCATACGTCACTAGCTCATGGACTCTTGCCAATTACAAGAAAGAAAACATAATTTATGTAAGAACTTACCTGATAAATTCATTTCTTTCATATTAGCAAGAGTCCATGAGACCCACCTTTTATGGTGGTTGTTTTTTTGTATAAAGCACAATTATATTTCCAGTTCCTATTTTGATCCTTTTTTCTATCACCCCATTACTTAGCTATTCATTAAACTGAATTGTGGGTGTGGTGAGGGGTGTATTTATAGGCATTTTGAGATTCGGGAAACTTATCCCCTCCTGGTAGGAATGTATATCCCATACGTCACTAGCTCATGGACTCTTGCCAATATGAAAGAAATTAATTTATCAGGTAAGTTCTTACATAAATTGTTTAGTGTCATTCTTGTTCTTCTCACGAGGTTTCCCGTATCACAGGGCAGTACAATCTCTTTTGCTGATAGTATATTATTATTATTTAGTGTCATTCTTGTTCTTCTCACGATGTTTCCCGTATTACAGGGCAGGACAATACTCTTTCGGATTCTGGTTTCCTCTCAGAGGAGGACGAGTTGACAGATGTGGCTACCTCAAGAATTCAAGTAAGAGAGAATGATGAACTTTCCCCTAGACAGGAGGCTGCGGAGCTGGAGGCTGCCCCTGAGAGAGAGGCTGAGCAGCAGGGTATGTGGTAAAACATTACATATTTGTGCCAACAAGTTTTTTTGTCTCAGGGATCCAGCTTATTTTACCAATATGTTTATGGTGTCCCCCCTCAGTCACTTGTTCCTTATGTGCAACACATTGTCTCTTGTAGGAGCTGCTGACCATAATATGGAGCCAATGGCAGGAGTAGTTCCTGTGTTTGCACAAGAAGATGCCAGGGTACTCTTATCTACAATGCAGCAGTTGCTATCTGCGATGGAAAGGCTGATGTCCAGTGTGGAACAGATTGCTGGGTCAGTGGAGCAGATTTCTGCCCAACTGGGATATCTCTGCTCCCTTTTGCTTCAGATGGATGGGCAGGCCCGTACACCAAAAGATGGACACCAAGCCCAGGGACAAGGAGGGGGCCTGGAGAACATTCCAGTAGCTCATGGGACACGAAGTTCCAGGCTGCCACGTAGGAGCCTGCGGCACAGAAGGCCTTCTGTACGATACTTCCCCTAAAATGGGCTTATGGGGGGCTGGGTGCTTGAGGGAGAGGAAACAGCATGAGGGTAGTTTATTGGGTTAAATAAAACGAGTGGTTGGAGGTTAATCCCTTAGAGTTTGGGATGCTGGGGTTTAATAAAAATGTTATTGGTTAAATTACTGAACAGGTGGTGGCAGCGTAAGTCAACGCCTCCCTTAACAGCCATAGGTCAATGGCAGATTGTTCGTTAGCGCTGTGCAAGTCACGTGCTGCTTCTAGCCTAATTAATGTGATATTTAATTGTCATTATTTTTTTTTGTTTGAATAAAGTTTTCATGTAACCTCTGCTGCCTTTGTGTGAGAAGCACCTCATATAACGTCTGTCGGAGTCAGTTGCACTAATGTCACCAAGGAACCTCATTAGTGTTTGTCATTGGAATGGACTCGTCTATCAGTGAGTGCCCTGGTTACTGCAGCGCCTCATACACACAATAGCTCAGGTCTTCACTTCTACTAGTCTGCATGCTTCATGGCAATAGATTGCGCAAGGAGATGCCTGCTGCTCCTGCTTGTGTTTGTATGTATGTGGATATATATATATATACACACGTGTGTGTACAGTATCTCACAAAAATGAGTACACCCTTCAGATTTTTGTAATTATATCTTTATGTAACAACACTGAAAGAATGACACTTTGCTACAAATTAACTCACACAGCCATTAATGTCTAAACTGTTGGCAACAAAAGTGAGTACATCCTAAGTGGAAATGTCCAAATTGGGCCCAATTAGCAATTTTCCCTCCCTGGTGTCATGTGATTCATTAGTGTTACAAAGTCTCAGGTGTGAATGGGGAGCAGGTGTTAAATTTGGAGTTATCGATCTCACACTCTCTCGTACTGGTCACTGATCAACATGGCACATCATGGCAAAGAACTCTCTGAGGATCTGAAAAAAAAGAATTTATATTCTACATAAAGATGGCCTAGGCTGTAAGAAGATTGTCAAGACCCTGAAACTGAGCTGCAGCACGGTGAGCAAGACCACACCGCGTTTTCACAGGACAGGTTCCACTCAGAACAGGCCTCACCATGGTCGACCAAAGAAGTTGAGTGCACATGCTCAGCATCATATCCAGAGGTTGTCTTTGGGAAATAGACATATGAGTGCTGCCTGCATTGCTGCAGAGGTTAAAGGGGTGGGGGGTCAGTCTGCCAGTGCTCAGACCATACGCGGCACACTGCATCAAATTGGTCTGTAGAAGCCTCTTCTAAAGATGATGCACAAGAAAGCCCGCAAACAGTTTGCTGAAGACAAGCAGACTAAGGACATGGATTACTGGAACCATATCAATAGGTCCGATGAGACCAAGATAAGCTAATTTGTTTCAGATGGTGTCAAGTGTGTGTGGCGGGAACCAGCTGAGGAGAGTACAAAGACAAGTGTGTCTTGCCTACAGTCAAGCATGGTGGTGGGAGTGTCATGGTCTGGGCCTGCATGAGTGCTGCTGGCACTGGGGAGCTACAGTTCATTGTGGAAACCATGAATGCCAACATGTACTGTGACCTGAAGCAAAGCATGATCCCCTCCCTTTGGAGACTGCGCCACAGGGCAGTACTCCAACATGAAAACGACCCCAAACACACCTCCAGACCTAAACCCTATTGAGCATCTGTGGGGCATCCTCAAACGGAAGGTGGGGGAGTGCAGGGTCTCTAACATCCAACAGCTCTGTGATGTCATGGAGGAGCGGAAGAGGACTCTAGTGGCAACCTGTGAAGCTCTGGTGAACTCCATGCCCAAGAGGTTTAAGGCAGTGCTGGAAAATAATGGTGGCCACACAAAATATTGACACTTTGGGCCAAGTTTGTACATTTTCCACTTAGGGGTGTACTAACTTTTGTTGTCAACAGTTTAGACATTAATGGCTGTGTGTTGAGTTATTTTTTACATGTAATTGGCAAGAGTCCATGAGCTAGTGACGTTTGGGATATACAATCCTACCAGGAGGGGCAAAGTTTCCCAAACCTCAAAATGCCTATAAATAAACCCCTCACCACACCCACAATTCAGTTTTACAAACTTTGCCTCCTATGGAGGTGGTGAAGTAAGTTTGTGCTAAGATTTCTACGTTGATTTGCGCTTCTCAGCAGAGTACTGTGAATGTCAGAGAGATGTGATGGGAGAGGGATCTATTTCATAGGTTCTCTGTTATCGGTCGTAGAGATTCATCTCCTACCTCCCTTTTCAGATCGACGATATACTCTCATATTCCATTACCTCTACTGATAACCTTGTCAGTACTGGTTTGGCTATCTGCTATATGTGGATGGGTGTCTTTTGGTAAGTATGTTTTCATTACTTAAGACACTCTAAGCTATGGTTTGGCACTTTATGTATTTATATAAAGTTCTAAATATATGTATTGTACTTATATTTGCCATGATTCAGGTTTTGAGTATATTTCCTTTTGCAGACTGTCAGTTTCATATCTGGGAAATGCTTTTTTTTATGAAAAATGTATTTCTTACCTGGGGTATAGTCTTTTTCAAATTGACTCTTTTAAATTCGCAGGCAGAATTAGGCTCGCAAGGGAGCAAAATGCCAAAGTTTATTTGTTCTTGGTGCAAGATTTTTTGGCGCGAAGTTACGTTCGTTGACGCAAATTCGTCATTTCTGGCATCTTAGTTGACGCCAAGTCCTTCACAAGGTTTCGTCATCTGACGCGAGTGTGTCGTTTTCGGACGTTTTTGGCCCCAAAAAATATTTTTCTGTTGTGCGTCATACTTGACGCCTAATATTTTCATTATTTAAGACCCCATTTCTATTTGCCTCTTGCCTTTTTCTATGTCAGAAGCTTTGCTGTTTGCATTATTTCCCATTCCTGAAACTGCCATATAAGGAAATTGATCATTTTGCTTTATATGTTGTTTTTTTCTCTTACATGTGCAAGATGTCTCAACCTGAACCTGTCTCAGAATTCACTTTTGGAACCCTGCTGCCTGATAACAGTTCTTCCAAAGCTAAGTGCATTTTTTGTAAACTTGTGGAGGTTATACCTCCAGCTGTGGTTTGCAATAGTTGTCATGATAACCTTTTACATGCAGAAAATGTATTCATCAGTAGTAGTTCATTGCCTGTTGCTGTTCCCTCAACATCTAATGCACAAGAGACTGATTGCCAGGAGTGTAAGCCGCTGTAAATTTAAAAGAATTTATTTCTGATTCTATTTAGAAGGCTTTGTCTGCCATTCTGCCTTCTAATAAACGTAAAAGGTCTTTTAAAACTTCTCATAAAATTGAAGAAATTTAAAATGACAGGCAACATACTGAATTATACGTCTCTGAGGATGAGGAGGATCCTTCTGAGGATCTATCTGATTCAGAAGATCCTGCCTCAGATATTGACACTGACAAATCCTCTTATTTATTTAAAATGGAGTATATTCGTTCTTTGTTAAAAGAAGGGTTGATTACATTAGATATTCAGGAAACTAGTCCTCTTGATATTAAAACTAATAAACATTTAAGTTCTGTTTATAAACCTCCTGTGGTTATTCCAGAGGTTTTTCCAGTTCCTAATGCTATTTCTGATATGATTTCTAAGGAATGTAATAGGCCTGGTACTACTATTATTCCTTCTTCAAGGTTTAAAAAATTGTATCCTTTGCCAGCAGTTAGATTGGAGTTTTGGGAAAAGATCCCCAAAGTTTATGGGGCTATCTCTACTCTTGCTAAATGTACTACTATTCATACGGAAGATAGTACTTCTTTTAAAGATCCTTTAGATAGGAAACTTGAATCTTATCTAAGGAAGGCTTATTTATATTCAGGTCATCTTCTTAGGTCTGCAATTTCTTTTAGCTGATGTTGCAGCTGCTTCAACTGTAACGGACCGTTTTTGCACACAAGGGGTTAAACCGCCGTTTAGTAGATTTTCCCTTCCAGAGACACAGGCACAGCTGCTGCAGAACACCAAACTCCCGAATTGAATACAAGGGAATGCTCCAAACTCCCGAACTGGAACCTCATGAATAGCAGACGAACAGG
The DNA here is from genome assembly GCF_027579735.1 of Bombina bombina. Classification (NCBI taxonomy): domain Eukaryota; kingdom Metazoa; phylum Chordata; class Amphibia; order Anura; family Bombinatoridae; genus Bombina; species Bombina bombina. The sequence continues at coordinate 7,797,058 of NC_069500.1, forward strand.
AATAGCAGACGAACAGGAAAAGCACCCAAGCATCTTACACTCCTGGCAATCAGTCTCTAACAGCATACAGTAAATCCCCCCCCCCAAAGACGAAACAAGGCTCCGTGTTGAGGGTCAAGCTGTTAACAGGAATCTCTTTATTGAGGGCTACATGCCCGGTATTTTATGCAGGTCTCCCACCTGGTGGACACTCCCCTAGGTGACCAGATGGGAGATTGGGACAAGTATAGTACATTAGCCAATCACAGTGACTCGGGCATAAATGCTCCCCTTGGTACCAGTAAACCCTTCCTCTCTATCCTGGAGATAATTGGGAAGAAATCCAGTTATCTCCATGGATAGAGGAAAGATGCCCTTTTACAGGATACAATAAAAATTACGTAAACAATCAAACACAAGAAAACAATGGATGCCTTCCTGGCACCTAGCAGTCTGGACTCTGGAGGTGATTAAACAAGGTGAAAGTGTATCACCTAAACCTAATTACAGTGAACAATAGCTGATGACAGGAAACCTGTCTCACAAAATACAGTTTCTCAAAACTGAACAAGGAGAGAGTTAACCCCTTTAGTACTGTTGGATTCACATAGTCTTTCGTTATACGAATGGGCTCCATGGCATAGCTATCTGGGGGATCACTGTTTAAATAGGGCAAGCACCGAACGACCCGGCCTTCGTTTCCCTGCAGGGGAAAATCAAGCGTTTCAACATGGTGCCATAGTCTAAAGGCAGCAGGCGGGCAACCAGGCTCCTCCAATGCACAGTGGCGAGATTGGTCTTGTCGCATCAATTTTTTGGTTGGAAACTTTAGTGCAACAAGTATCGGATCATGATTTATCTAGCATTGTTAAGTTGATTCAACATACTAATAATTTAATTTGTGATGCCATTTTTGATATAATCAAAATTGATGTTAAATCTATGTCTTTAGCTATTTTAGCTAGAAGAGCTTTGTGGCTCAAATCTTAGAATGCTGATATGACTTCTAAGTTCAGATTGCTATATCTTTCTTTCCAAGGTAATAAATTATTTGGTTCTCAGTTGGATTCAATAATTTCAACTGTCACTGGGGGGAAGGGAGTTTTTTTTTGCCTCAGTATAAAAGACCTATGGGTAAATCTAAAGCTTTTAACCATTTTCGTTCCTTTCGACAAAATAAGGAACAGAAACCTAATCCTTCCCCCCCTAGGAATAAGTTTCCAATTGGAAGCCTTCTTCAAATTGGAATAAATCCAAGCCATTTAAGAGATCAAAGCCAGCCCCCAAGTCCGCATGAAGGTGCGGCCCTCATTCCAGCTCAGCTGGTAGGGGGCAGATTAAAATTTTTCAAAGATGTTTGGACCAATTAGGTCCAAAATCATTGGATTCAGAGTATTGTCTCTCAGGGGTACAGAATAGGATTTCAGAGTAAGACCGCCTGTGAGAAGATTTTTTTTCTCTCACGCATTCCAGCAAACCCAGTAAAGGCCCAGGCTTTTCTAAAGTATGTTTCAGACGTGGAGTTATCAAGGGTAATCATGCCAGTTCCGTTTCAGGAACAGGGTCTTGGGTTTTATTCAAATCTATTCATTGTCCCAAATAAAGAAAATTCATTCAGACCAGTTCTGGATCTAAAGATTTTGAATCGATATGTAAGAGTACCAACTTTCAAAATGGTGACTATAAGGACTATTCTGCCTTTTGTTCAGCAAGGGCATTATATGTCCACGATAGACTTACAGGATGCATATCTTCATATTCCGATTCATCTGGATCACTATCGGTTCCTGAAATTCTCTTTCTTTCATGTAATTAGCAAGAGTCCATGAGCTAGTGACGTATGGGATATACATTCCTACCAGGAGGGGCAAAGTTTCCCAAACCTCAAAATGCCTATAAATACACCCCTCACCACACCCACAAATCAGTTTTACAAACTTTGCCTCCTGTGGAGGTGGTGAAGTAAGTTTGTGCTAGATTCTACGTTGATATGCGCTCCGCAGCAGGTTGGAGCCCGGTTTTCCTCTCAGCGTGCAGTGAATGTCAGAGGGATGTGAAGAGAGTATTGCCTATTTGAATTCAATGATCTCCTTCTACGGGGTCTATTTCATAGGTTCTCTGTTATCGGTCGTAGAGATTCATCTCTTACCTCCCTTTTCAGATCGACGATATACTCTTATATATACCATTACCTCTACTGATTCTCGTTTCAGTACTGGTTTGGCTTTCTACTACATGTAGATGAGTGTCCTGGGGTAAGTAAGTCTTATTTTCTGTGACACTCTAAGCTATGGTTGGGCACTTTTATATAAAGTTCTAAATATATGTGTTTAAACATTTATTTGCCTTGATTCAGGATGTTCAACGTTCCTTATTTTCAGACAGTCAGTTTCATATTTGGGATAATGCATATGAATAATTCAATTTTTTCTTACCTTTAAAATTTGACTTTTTTTCCTGTGGGCTGTTAGGCTCGCGGGGGCTGAAAATGCTTCATTTTATTGCGTCATTCTTGGTGCAGACTTTCTTGGCGCAAAAATTTTCTTGTCATTTCCGGCGTCATACGTGTCGCCGGAAGTTGCGTCATTTTTTTGACGTTTTTGCGCTAAAAAATGTCGGCTTTACCGTATGTGGCGCCATTTTTGGCGCCAAAAGCATTTAGGCGCCAAATAATGTGGGCGGCTTTTTTGGCGCTAAAAAATTTGAGCGTCATTGTTGTCTCCACAATATTTGTCTCATTATTTATTGCTTCTGGTTGCTAGAAGCTTGTTCATTGGCATTTTTTTCCCATTCCTGAAACTGTCATTTAAGGAATTTGATCAATTTTGCTTTATATGTTGTTTTTTCTATTACATATTGCAAGACTCTGAATCAGAAGCCACTTTTGGAAAAACGCTTAACTGAGTTTCAGTTCTACCAAAGCTAAGTTCATTTATTTTAAATGTTATAAATGTTTATCTTTAGCTATGGTTTGTAATAAGTTATTATGTTATACTTTTACATGCGGAATCCATTAGTATTTATGCTTTATATATTTTCTTTTCTTACAAGAAATATTTAGAAGACTTATTAGAAATATTTTTCTGATTCTATGTTAAAGGCTTTGTCTGACTTCGTGCCTTCTAATAAAATTTTTAGGTCTTTTTCACTTCTTTTTTAATTATTGAAGTTTCAAATGACCAACAACATACTGATTTATCCTTCTCTGATGATGTTTTTTTCTCTTTCAGAAATTTTCTTCATCAGATATTGACACTAACAAATCTACTTTTTTATTATTTTTCAATTATTAAAGTACATTTGTTCTTTGTTGAAAAGGTGTTGATTATTTTGGATATTAAGGTAACTAGTTCTTTAAGACTAGCTGACATTATTTCTGCCTATTAATTTCTTTAGAGGTTTTCTTTCCAATTCCCTATACTAGGGAATGGAATAGGCTGAGAATTTTCTTTTATTCCTTCTTCAAAGGTTTTAAACTATATTCTTTGCCAGCAGTTAAACTCAATTTGGAGGGTTCTCCAATTTATTGGGGCTATCTCTAATTCTACTAATTATGCTCTTGTTTCTATAGCAAAATAGTATTTATTTTCCTTTAGATAGTTGTATCTTATTTATGGAAAATTATTTAGTTTCAGGTACTTTTCTTGGTCCTGTGATTTATTTGGATATTGCAATTGCTTCATTTTCTCTGTTTACTTTAAGATCAAGTATCAGATTATGATTTATTTTAGCATTGTTAAAGGGACAACATTTACTAGACTAGGTGCTGTTGCATTTGTCTTGTTGTTTTGCATTTATTGATTATGCAAGTCCACTGTATTGGCTGGTCCTTTGGGGACTTCCAGAAATAGATCTGATGGCTTCTCATCTAAACATGAAGCTTCCCAGGTATTTGTCCAGATCCAGGGATCCTCAGGCGGAAGCAGTGGATGCATTGTCACTTCCTTGGAAGTATCATCCTGCTTATATCTTTCCGCCTATAGTTCTTTTTCCAAGATTCTAAAGGAACGTTCGTTTATTCTGCTGGTGGCTCCAGCATGGCCTCACAGGTTTTGGTATGCGGATCTTGTCCGGATGGCCACTTGCCAACCGTGGACTCTTCCGTTAAGATCAGACCTTCTATCGCAAGGTCCTTTTTTCCATCAGGTTCTCAAATCCTTAAATTTGAAGGTATGGAGATTGAACGCTTGATTCTCAATCATAGAGGTTTCTCTGACTCTGTGATTAATACTATGTTACAGGCTCGTAAAACTGTATCTAGGAAGATATATTATCGAGTCTGGAAGATTTTCATTTCTTGGTGTTTTTCTCATCATTTTTCTTGGCATTCTTTTAGAATTCCTAGAATTTTACAGTTTCTTCAGGATGGTTTGGATAAGGTTTGTCTGCAAGTTCCTTGAAAGGTCAAATCTCTGCTCTTTCTGTTCTTTTTCACAGAAAGATTGCTAGTCTTCCTGATATTCATTGTTTTGTACAAGCTTTGGCTCGTATAAAACCTGTTAAGTCAATCTCTCCTCCTTGGAGTTTGAATTTGGTTCTGGGGGCTCTTCAAGCTCCTCCGTTTGAACCTATGCATTCACTGGACATTCAATTACTTTCTTGGAAAGTTTTGTTTCTTTTGGCCATCTCTTCTGCTAGAAGAGTTTCTGAATTATCTGCTTTTTCTTGTGAGTCTCCTTTTCTGATTTTTCATCAGGATAAGGCGGTGTTGCGAACTTCTTTTAATTTTTTACCTAAGGTTGTGAATTCTAACAACATTAGTAGAGAAATTGTGGTTCCTTCATTGTGTCCTAATCCTAATAATTCTAAGGAAAACTCGTTGCATTCTTTGGATGTAGTTAGAGCTTTGAAATATTATGTTGAAGCTACTAAGGATTTCCGAAAAGACTTCTAGTCTATTTGTTATATTTTCCGGTTCTAGGAAAGGTCAGAAGGCTTCTGCCATTTCTTTGGCATCTTGGTTAAAATCTTTGTTTCATCATGCCTATGTCGAGTCGGGTAAAACTCTGCCTCAAAGGATTACAGCTCATTCTACTAGGTCAGTTTCTACTTCCTGGGCGTATAGGAATGAAGCTTCAGTTGATAAGATTTGCAAAGCAGCCACTTGGTCTTCTTTGCATACTTTTACTAAATTCTACCATTTTGATGTGTTTTCTTCTTCTGAAGCAGTTTTTGGTAGAAAAGTACTTCAAGCAGCTGTTTCAGTTTGATTCTTCTGCTTATAATTTCAGTTTTTTTCATTATAAGATTTAAACTTTATTTTGGGTGTGGATTATTTTCAGCGGAATTGGCTGTCTTTATTTTATCCCTCCCTCTCTAGTGACTCTTGCGTGGAAGATCCACATCTTGGGTAGTCATTATCCCATACGTCACTAGCTCATGGACTCTTGCTAATTACATGAAAGAAAACATAATTTATGTAAGAACTTACCTGATAAATTCATTTCTTTCATATTAGCAAGAGTCCATGAGGCCCACCCTTTTGTGGTGGTTATGATTTTTTTGTATAAAGCACAATTATTCCAATTCCTTATTTTATATGCTTTCGCACTTTTTTCTTATCACCCCACTTCTTGGCTATGCGTTAAACTGATTTGTGGGTGTGGTGAGGGGTGTATTTATAGGCATTTTGAGGTTTGGGAAACTTTGCCCCTCCTGGTAGGAATGTATATCCCATGCGTCACTAGCTCATGGACTCTTGCTAATATGAAAGAAATGAATTTATCAGGTAAGTTCTTACATAAATTATGTTTTTCTAGACAAGCATTACCAATTTTTTGCACTTCCTTCAGGCCTAGCCACAGCTCCAAGAATCTTTTCAAAGGTTCTCGGTGCCCTACTCTCTAATCGTTTGTGCTGCTGGTGGCTCCAGCATGGCCTCACAGGTTTTGGTATGCGGATCTTGTTCAGATGTCCAGTTGCCAACCTTGGCCACTTCCATTAAGGCCAGACCTTCTATCTCAAGGTCCGTTTTTTCCATCAGGATCTCAAATCATTAGATTTGAAGGTATGGAAATTGAACGCTTAGTGCTTAGTCATAAAGGTTTCTCTGACTCAGTGATTAATACCAGTGGCGGCTGGTGAATTTTTAGGATGGGGGTGCACAAGACCCTGCCCCTATTAGAAAGCCACGCCCCTTTGAAAAAACACTCCCCTTTTTTAAAAACCACGCACCTTTTAACAAGCCACACCCATTTTTAAAAGCCACACCCCTTTGCAAAAGTCATGCCCCTCAAATGGCCCCACCCATTTGAACCAGCAGTGTATTTGGTCATCGTCTTCTTGAAATATCCAGCCTGGGGGTAACTTCAACTGAAGTTTGTGACTGATTCCTCAACATTATTCTCAAGTATCTGCTGATATTGAGTGGAATCCATGAGATTACCAGTAGTACAGGTCTTTGGAGGTGGTCTGTGGGCTGTTTTTGACCCTTCTCACCATCCTTTGCCTTTGCCTCTGGCCCTCTCTGATATTTTACTTGCCCTGCCACTTCTGGCCTTAACAAGAACTCTGCCTGTGGTCTTCCATATCCTCACCATGCATTGCTCACTGTGTTCCTCACAGTGGACACAGACATCTTAAATCTATGAATGCATACTCTTCAGTACAGCCATGTTCACGTGCGACAGTGCACAAATGGAGGAGCCTACACTACCTGCCCATGTCTAGTCTTAAAATATACATGATGGTGCTCAGTTAAATTATATAATAACATATATATATTAACCAAATGATTGATTAAAGCTGCAAAATAATAAGAATATTGAATGTACATTTATGAAAACATATATATTCCTGGATTTAAAGAACCTTCCACTTTATAGAGAAATACAACCACATTTCAATTACTGTTGCCCCAGCCCCCAGTGTTCAATATTAGGCAATGCAACCAAAGGCCTTGGCAACATGAAGATAAATACACCAACATTTTACTTTCTAGTACAAAAGAAGATTTTTTCTATTACACTAGTGCTTAATAATTTGCTTCAAAGGTAAACATTAAAACAATGCTTATAACTCAAGTACAAGTTTTGTAAATCAAGTCAATCCGCCTGTCTTTTTTTTTGAGGCAAATAAATCAATAACATTTTCGTTGCATTTAGGAATGTCATTTATCAATTGTTTTTCAATTGTCAGCATGGCTAGAGCGGTCAGTCTTTCCTCAGTCATGGTGCTCCTTAGAAATGTCTTAACTCGTTTTAAAGTTGAGAGACATCTCTCAGCCTCAGCAGTTGTCACGGGAATAGTTGAAATAATTTGCAACAGTTTGTAGGTCTCCGAGAAAGTACTGTCCAAGTTATTTTCTATTACAAACTGTAGAAGACTAATGGCACCATTCATATTTCTGAAATCTGGTCTTCTGTAAATTACTCCTAGTTCAGTTTTCAGGCGATCTTTCTGTAATGTGTGATAAACAGCTGATATTTGGTCAAGAAGCTGATTTGGAAAAATTTTCTCGTAATTTGCAAATTTTTCCGCTTGGAGGAGAGAAACAGCCGAGTAGTGAGTTATAAAAGAAAATCTATCTTTTACTTGATTTGTGATAAAATCGCATATCTCTTTAGCTGCCACAGTCTGAGCAATGTGAATATTTTCTCTCTTCCTTTTTCTAGATGTTTCCTCTGTTTCTGATATCGTCATGGTCACTGTGTCCATTCTATTCCTTTCATTTTCCATTGTCTGCTGGAAGGTGTTAATATGTTTTCTAATAAGTGCCGCATTTGTGTTTTCTGAAGTTGGTTGTATAACACATCTACATGTGGCATAATATTGTGAAAAACTTGTAACATACGCCGAATAGCCCCTGCTTGATTTATAGCTATTTCTTTTTTCGATGTTGACTTTTTTTTTCCATGCATTCAATTAACTGTTCCCTGTTTTCAAAAACTGTATTGACGCTTCGACTCTTGAAATTCCACCTGGTGGCTGAACCATGAGGTATCCTTCTTCTAACAGTTTCATCTAGAATAGCTATCCTTTGTGGTGAGTTACTAAAAAAGTTAGTAATGTCACTTAGGTTTGAAAAAAATACTCAAACTTGTTGATTTTGACTGCTTGCTTGGCTGACAATTAAATTGAGCTGATGTGTGTAGCAATGCACAAAATGTGCATTCTTATAGGTATGTTTAATTATAGCCTGAACACCTGCATGCTGA
>NC_069500.1:7810192-7825192 GCF_027579735.1 Bombina bombina
GGATGTGGTGAGAGCTCTGAAATATTATGTTGAAGCTTCCAAATATTTCAGGAAAACTTCTAGTCTATTTGTTATCTTTTCTGGTTCCAAGAAAGGTCAGAAGGCTTCTGCCATTTCCTTGGCCTCGTGGTTAAAACTTTTGATTTATCAAGCCTATTTGGAGTTTGTTCAAGCCCCGCCTCAGAGAATTACAGCTCATTCTACTAGATCAGTTTCCATTTCATGGGCTTTTAAGAATGAAGCTTCAGTTGATCAGATTTGCAAAGCAGCAACTTGGTCTTCTTTGCATACATTTTACTAAATTCTACCATTTTGATGTATTTGCGTCTTCGGAAGCAGTTTTTGGTAGAAAAGTTATTCAGGCAGTTGTTTCAGTTTGATTTTTCTGCTTTTAATTTAAGTTTTTCCTCTCATTTATGAGAATTAACTTATATTTTAGGTTGTGGATTAATTTTTTCAGCAGAAAATGGCTGTTTTTAATTTTTATCCCTCCCTCTCTAGTGAATCTTGCGTGGAGTTCCACATCTTGGGTATTGCTATCCCATACATCACTAGCGCATTGACTCTTGCCAATTATATGAAAGAAAACATAATTTATGTAAGAACCTTCCTGATAAATTAATTTCTTTCATATTGGCAAGAGTCCATGAGGCCCACCCCCTTTTTTATGGTGGTTATGATTTTTTTTGTATAAAGCACAATTATTTCCAAATTCCTTTGTTAATGCTTTTTACTCCTTTCTTTATCACCCCACTTCTTGGCTATTCGTTAAACTGAATTGTGGGTGTGGTGAGGGGTGTATTTTTAGGCATTTTGAGGTTTGGGAAACTTTGTCCCTCCTGGTAGGATTGTATATACCATACGTCACTAGTTCCTGGACTCTTGCCAATATGAAAGAAATTAATTTATCAGGTAAGTTCTCACGTAAATTATGTTTTTGAGGGGACAGCAAATTTACACTGTTATACAGGCTGTACACTCAGTACTTTACATTGTAGCAAAGTGTAATTTCTTCAGTGTTAACGCATGAAAAGATATAATAAAATATTTACAAAAATGTGAGGGGTGTACTCACTTTTGTGAGATTCTGTATATTGCACTTACAGACAAACCAGATTAAAAACATATAAATGTAAGCAGATCCACTCTTTTTGGCGATCCTTCACGACTACGCTTTTCAACGTTCTCATGCAGTCCAAATTCTTTGAGTTCATCATCTGCTGTGAGTCACTGGATCTTCAGAAGCCAAGGAGGGAAGAAAAAACTCAATTTGTTTTGTCCACAAAACGGCTGGGCTTTCTCAAGAGGGAAAGACATGTAAAGCAAAGATGGCCCCAAAGTCACTATATAGGCATACGATTAAGTGGTTAACCAATGGATGATTTACAAATGTGATTTCACAACGTTAAAAGAATTATAGTGATATTATGGCCATCTGTAACACAAACTGCAATTTTGGAATCATGCCAAACGTTCAGGAGTTTTTTTTTTTGTTTTTTTTTACAGGTGGCCATAATATCACTATAATTCTTTTAACGTTGTGAAATCACATTTGTAAATCATCCATTGGTTAACCACTATGCTATAGTGACTTTGGGGCCATCTCTGCATTACATCTTTCCCTCTTGAGAAAGCCCGGCAGCTGCGTGTGCGAAACGCGTTGAGGTTTTTCTTCCCTCCTCTCAAAGAATTTAGACTGCATGAGAACGGCGAAAATCATAGTCGTAAAGGATCACCAGAAGGAGTTGATCTGCTTACATTTATATGCTTTTTATCTGTTTTGTCAGCAATATATATAGCGCATGTTTGTTGTCAATAAATTACTACATTTAGATTTGGGATGTGCTGTGGTTTTTCTTTTGTATTAACATCACATTTTTGAGAGACCAGAGGAATTCCTCTCTACTGTACAGCTGCACTTAGCTCTTAAAGGACTACACCTGCCGTTGCTCTATTGGGATATTGATCACAACAAATTACACTGGATGTTTGGAGGCATACAAGAATCCACAGGATTAGTGTCAACTTTGGAAATTCTATATCACAAGTACTTTGGATGCTATATATAAAAAATATAAAGGCAACAAAGACTGTGACACTTTTTTACCCTAGAGTTGCATATATTTCCATATTACCTGTGATAGAGATATATACATTTTACACTTCACACCATATTTTACAATTTTTATTTTATTTTTCATTTTTATGATAATACTCTTTTAGCACATATATTTTTTATTTGTGTGCATCTAAATGGAGGTACCAGAGGAGGGCAAGGGGCTCATATCCTAAGCTCTTGCCTAGACCCAGTCAAGCGTTAGTAGCAGATAAAGCTTAGCCTGGTATTACAGCAATGGTCACTCCATGTCAGGTTCTTCACCAAGGACATCAGGGTACACAGTTCTATTAAAGGGTCACTTGGCTCCCCTTCTCCCCAGTTCATGTAGGTTACCGGTTCTCCATCTGTCCAGTAGAGATTTCCCCACACACGATGGCGACGAAGACCAATCCACAAACCAAGGTCATCTGTGTTACCAACTATTGTGGCTACAAACTCCTGTGTTTGTCTATCTGGGACACTTAGCAGGTCAGTGTAATAGGTACGGCAATAATGCAGGGCATCCCACCAGCCAAGAGGGGTCTTTACTACAAATATGTCATCCACATCGTCTGAAACACACAGAAATAGTGACACTCAGGATTATATGATGACTACAGGCTAAAAATAGCACACATAGTGGTAATTATTAAATAACTAAAAGTGACCATTACTTGTCCTCTCTGTAACCAAGCTAGCCTGGTCCTATGACAATGATCAGGTCATGTTTGTGTGCTTCTTAGGGACAAGCTAAGGTTGCTTATGCCTTGAACATTTCTTGCAGCACATTGTACAATAACTTTTTATATTGGGCACTGAGATATCAGCTAAAGCAAAATAGGAAAAGAAAGAAAAAGTGAAAGTGAGGGAGATAAATACAAGCACAGATGAGATGAAGACAAAGAAAGAGAGGGAGAGAAATACAAGCACAGATGAGATGAAAACAAGTGAAAGAGAAAAGAAAGAAGGAGGAAAATAGAGGAACAGAAAGAGGAGAGAACTTTTGCTTAAAGGGACAATGAACCCATTTTTTTTCTTTCATGATTCAGATATAGCATGTCATTATAAGCAACTTTATTATTTAGTCCTATTAAAAAAAAAATCTTCGTTCTCTTGGTATCTTTATTTTAAAAAGCAGGAATGTAAGTTTTGGAGCCGGACTTTTTTTGGTTCAGCACCTAGATAGTGCTTGCAAACTCTGCCCCGGTGCTGAACCAAAGAAGGTCCTACATTCTTGCTTTTTCAAATAAATATACCAAGAGAATGAAGAAAAATGTTGCTTAAAATGACATGCTATATCTGAATCATGAAAGAAAACAATTTGGGTTCAGTATCCCTTTAATCTTCCATCTACCTTAGATACAAAGAAGGTCTAAATATAAGGAGAACAGCTATACAGAAAACAAAAGAAATCCGCACGTAAAAGCGACAATAACCATGTCGTGCAATAGAGATATTAACGTCATATACCTATATACACATAAGTATTTATTTTGCTTTAACTATAGAATATTCTAATGAGGGTAAAATATAGGAGCAATAATGTACCTTCCATCTATACTATAATCTCGTTTGTAACGCGTCCGTCAGTGTCGCCAGTTGCGCACGCATCCTCAAAGGAAAAAAACCCCTAACTGCCCGCAATAAGTGTTAAAAAAAAAAAACCCTAACCATCCACAATAAGTATTAACAAAATACAAACCTAACCCCATGCAATAAGTATTTAAAAAAAAAAAAACACCCACAATAAGTATTAAAAAAACCTAACCGCCCGTACGAAGTATTAAGAAAAAAACAACTACTACATAATAAAATTATTAACCACTAAATCCGCCAACCCCAACATTGCAAACTACCTAATACATCTATTAACCCCTAACCTGCCATTTCCTCACATCACAAATGAAATAATTTATTAACCCCTAAACCGCCACCCATTAAACTTAACATATTAACCCCTAATCTGCCAACCCCCACAACGCATTAAACCTAATTTACCTATTCACTCCTAAACTGCCAACCCTCACAATGCAAATAACTAATTTAATGACTAAGCCCCCTAACTTAACCCCTTAATTACATAAAATAATAAAATACTACATTACAATTAAAATAAAAAATCCTAACAGTACTTTAAAAAAAACTAAACCTAAGATTACATTAAATTAATCTAAAATTACACAAAATAAAAAAAAATGTTGCTCTTTGTGAAGGAATCACAAAACAAAGGCACCTCCTAGTGTGATATAGTTCTGGAGTGCGATATAGTTCTGGAAAATGGAGATGCTGTGATAGCCACAGATGTAGCAGCACTCAGTTGTCTGGGAACTCAGTGTCCCAGCTCACTGTAAGCAATGCAATAGAAGGTTTCTGCAATGTCCCAAATTGGACTGAATAGGCTCAAACTCTCAAAGTGTAATAAAAAGCATCTATCTAATGGTATATAAAAGTGTCAAACAGAAGACAATAATATAAAAGAACAATAAGCAACGCGTTTCTCAGACTGCTGTCTGTTTCATCATTCTTCTCTGAGAAGTTTGACACTTTTATATACCATTACATTTTGCTTTTTATTACACTTTGAGAGTTTGAGCCTATTCGGTCCAATTTGGAACATTGGAGAAACCTGCTATTCCATTGCTTACAGTGAGCGGGGACACTGAGTTCCCAGACAACTGAGTGCTGAAGATTGAATGCAAGGTACACCATATTTATTGGGGTACCTTGCATTCCTATTGGCTGAATTTTTTTAAATCAGCCAATAGGATGAGAGCTACTGAAATCTTATTGGCTGATTTGAACAGCCAATAGGATCTCAGTAGCTCTAATCCTATTGGCTGATTTCAAAATTTCAGCCAATAGGAATGCAAGGTACCCGAAATTTGATTGCGGTACCTTGCATTCAATCTTTAGTTTACGACGGACATCGGATGAAGAGGAGCCTCCATGCCACCGAAGACCGCCGCCATTGAGGACCGCCGCTAAGGATCTAGGCATCGGGAACACGGCTCCGCACCTCCACTCCACGCCGCCTTCACTCCGGATGAAGATCAAAGATGATGGATCCGTCTGGAAGAAGACCTCTGCCGGACTTCAGGAACAGTGAGTTCCTATTTGGGGCTTAGGTTTAGGCTTTTTTTTTTTTTTTTTTTTTTTTTTTTGTAGGTTACATTTTTTGGGGGCTAGAAAAACAGCTGATTGCCCATTTAAAGGCAGTAAAAGAGCTGAATGCCCTTTTAAGGGCAGTAAAAGAGCTGAATGCCCATTTAAAGGCAGTAAAAGAGCTGAATGCCCCTTTTAAGGGCAATGCTCATACAAATGAGGGGCAATGGGTAGTTTAGTTTTTTTTTAGTGTTAGGTTTTTTTTTATTTTGGGGGTTTGGTGGGTAGGGGTTTTTACTCTTAGTGGAGACTTAGTATTTTTAGAGGTAAAAGAGCTGTTAAACTTAGGGCAATGCCCTATAAAAGGCCTTTTTAAGGGCTATTGGTAGTTTAGTATTAGATTAGGGTTTTATTTTTTATTTTGGGGGGATTTTTTATTTTTATCACCTTGCTCTAGCGACTAATCTTATGCTCACCTGGTTCCATAAACCCAAACAGAATAACCTGACAACTTTGTATGCTAACCTTCTTCCCAAAGCTGTGCCTGCTGTACCTATCTGGTATCCTGTAACTGTCTCACTAACAGTACCCGCTGGGTATCCTGTGCCTGCTGTACCTATCTGGTATCATGTAACTGTCTCACTAACAGTACCCGCTGGGTATCCTGTGCCTGCTATACCTATCTGGTATCATGTGACTGTCTCACTAACAGTACCTGCTGGGTATCCTGTGCCTGCTGTACCTATCTGGTATCATGTGACAGTCTCACTAACAGTACCTGCTGGGTATCATGTGACAGTCTCACTAACAGTATCTGCTGGGTATCCTGTGCCTGCTGTACCTATGTGGTATCCTGTGACAGTCTCACTAACAGTACCTGCTGGGTATCCTGTACCTATGTGGTATCCTGTGACAGTCTCACTAACAGTACCCACTGGGTATCCTGTGCCTGCTGTACCTATCTGGTATCATGTGACTGTCTCACTAACAGTACCTGCTGGGTATCTTGTGCCTGCTGTACCTATCTGGTATCATGTGACAGTCTCACTAACAGTACCTGCTGGGTATCATGTGACAGTCTCACTAACAGTATCTGCTGTGTATCCTGTGCCTGCTGTAGCTATCTGGTATCCTGTGACAGTCTCACTAACAGTACCCGCTGGGTATCCTGTGACAGTCTCACTAACAGTACCTGCTGGGTATCCTGTGCCTGCTGTACCTATCTGGTGCCCTGTGACAGTCTCACTAACAGTACCCGCTGGGTATCCTGTGACAGTCTAACTAACAGTACCTGCTGGGTATCCTGTGCCTGCTGTACCTATCTGGTGCCCTGTGACTGTCTCACTAACAGTACCTGCTGGGTATCCTGTGCCTGCTGTACCTATCTGGTATCCTGTGCCTGTCTCACTAACAGTACCTGCTGGGTATCCTGTGCCTGCTGTACCTATCTGGTATCATGTGACAGTCTCACTAACAGTACCCGCTGGGTATCCTGTGCCTGTTGTACCTATCTGGTATCCTGTGACAGTCTCACTAACAGTACCTGCTGGATATCCTGTGCCTGCTGTACCTATCTGGTATCCTGTGACAGTCTCACTAACAGTACCCACTGGGTATCCTGTGCCTGCTGTACCTATCTGGTATCCTGTGACAGTCTCACTAACAGTACCCACTGGGTATCCTGTGCCTGCTGTACCTGTGGCAAACCTCGCCACTTATGAACTATGCAGGAATTGTTATTTAGGCTAATGGTTAAAATGTATGTTAAACTGTATGTTACTGTTTAAACTCCCTGCTGTTTCAGTTGGGAAACCCCTTGTAGGGGAGACTGTTTTTAAAAAGTGTTTGTTTTTCCAGTTGTTGAATAAGTTGTTGTTGACTCCCTAGCTATGTGTCGTCTAGTTCTTGGTGGAAAGGGGTTATTATTACAATTACCAAGAGTAGTTATTTGCTTGTCTCTGCTTACCAAAAAGATATTACAGATCCTACTGCCTCTCTGCTACAATTACCAAGAGTAGTTACTTGCTTGTCTCTGCCTTCCCAAGGGATATTGCAGGTCCTACTGCCTCTCTGCTACAATTGGTGGCAAGCGACGGGATTCAAACCGCACAGCAAGTCATAGGACATGTGTTGTATATGAACGGACGGTGAATGGGGACAGATTATACCAGACTAAAGAGAACTGCATTGAAGGATTTACTGGAGGCGAGAGGAATTATTGCCAGCAATAAAACCAAAGCAAGGCTGATTGCAGAGCTCATGGAGGGAGACCGGGTAGCAGGTACGGCCGTACCCATGGCGAACAACGAAACCGAATTCCAAAAAGAGATGTGGACCCGGTTGGCTTTTTTTCCGCTACCCCATTCGGAGGAGCTCCTGACACGGACATCAGCAGACGTACAGGAATACTTGATGGTGACCCGACAAACCACCCCGAGACCCGGAGAGGGGCTACCAGTACACTCCAGTGCTGGTACAGGGAAAGCTAAGATTCCCTACCACGCATTCAAGGATCATACCAACACTGAGGATTTCAATGGGTACCTACAGGACTTTGAGCGATTATGCCAACTGCATAATATTAGTACCGCTGACCAAGTTCCCCTACTGGCTGTCAAGTTATCCGGGCGGGCTGCTGAAGCCTACCGCACCATGCCAGATGAGGACAGCAGGGACTACCAGAAGGTAAAACAGGCCATCCTGACTAGGTATGCTATTACCCTGGAGGCATACCGACAGCAGTTCTGACACCTGAAGAAGCTGGAGAAAGATACCCACACTGAGTGGGCGCATCGGCTAACCAGGGCCGCTAAAGGCTGGTTGCAGGCAGCCCAAGTCACCCAGTTGGAAGACCTTTTACAACTCCTGTTGATGGAGCAATTCTTCCAAGGGGTGTCCACTGAATTGCAAAACTGGCTGAGAGATCGAAAACCGTGCACGGTACATACTGCAGCGACCTTGGCCGACGAATACCAAGATGCTCGGAGAGCTCAACGAACACAGCAACGCTCCAGTATTGGGGTCACCCCAAACCCCACTGCAGCTCCCACACCTCTGCTACCCCGTCCTGGAGGGGGAGTCTACTCACCCCCTCCCCGATACCAGACTCTATCAGCTATCCGTTGCCATCTTTGTAACCAACAAGGGCACATTCAGAGAGACTGTACCAGGAACAAGAACCGATCCACCTGGAACAACCAGAACAACCAGGCAACTGTACACTGCTACCAGAATGAGCCCCGACTACAGACCCAACCCGCAGTCGTCCACAAGGAACCCTTTGGGCATCTTACACGAGGTAAACCCAGTACAGGCCGCTTCGGACAACCTACACAGCATCCACCAGGTGGTCTATATAGAGGGCCGACGTGTCCAAGGGCTGCGTGACTCTGGGGCCACCATAACCTTGCTCCGGCAACATTTAGTTTCCACCAATCAACTCACCGAGACACTGTAGCTGTCCGGGTGGCCGGGGGAGCCATTTACAAGATTCCCACGGCCAAAGTACACTTGGATTGGGGAGTAGGGTCGGGGAACATAGAAGTGGGCCTTATGCAAAATGTGCCCGCAGACGTTATTTTGGGCAACGACCTAGGGGAGCTGACTTCAGCGTTTGCACCCCGAACCTCCCCACAAGCAGCACTGCCCGTGGTTACCCGACAACAGGCCCGCACCAACACACTGACTGATAACTCTGAGGCTCAGGTAAGCAATCACCCCCCTAATGTCTCTTGGGCCCCTCCACTAGAGTTTGGTTGTGAAGTGGCCACTGACCCCTCATTGCAAGTATATAGGGATAAGGTAAACAGAATCAGGCGGGGTTGGAAGGAGAGAGGTATGGTTGGAACAAGGGGTTACTGTACAGGTATACTGAGAAGATAGTGGCCAGATCTATTCCCCTGTCCGTTCAGCAGTTAACAGTACCTCAGAGGTATAGCCGAGAACTGCTATGGGTTGCCCACAATATTCCACTGTCAGGCCACCTAGGAGTTAGTCGGATGAAGCACCGCCTAACTCAGAATTTCTTTTGGCCAGGGATCACCAAAGATATTAGGCAGTATTGCCAGATGTGTGACACCTGCCAACAAGTAGGGAAAAGAGGAGACCGATATAAGGCAAAACTACACTCCCTCCCCATAATGGAGGAGCCTTTTAGTCGAGTGGCGGTGGACCTCATTGGCCCCCTAGCCAAGCCTAGCCCCTCGGGGAAGAGGTATATACTCACGGTCGTGGATTATGCCTCCCGATATCCCGAGGCGGTGGCTCTGGCTAATATTCATGCCGAGACCGTGGCGGATGCCCTCATCAAAATCTCCCGCATGGGATTTCCCCGGGAGATTATTTCGGACCGGGGCACCCAGTTTACGGCTGAGATTACCCACCAGTTGTGGAGAGCATGTGGGGTGAAACCCATTGTAAATTCCGCTTATCACCCCCAGTCTAATGGGCTCTGTGAACGGTTTAATGGAACACTGAAACAGATGCTCCGCACGTTCATAGATACCCAGAAGAACTGGGAGCGGTTTCTACCCCATTTGCTTTTCGCCTACCGGGAGGTACCTCAGGAGTCCACGGGATTCTCTTCCTTTGAATTATTATTCAGAAGGAGGGTACGGGGTCCCCTAGACTTAATCCGAGAGCATTGGGAGGGGGAAGTCACTAGTGACGGTACTCCTATCGTACCATATGTGCTGGAGTTTAGGGAGCGCCTGGAGGCCCTGACTTGGACCGTCCACTCCAACCTTCAGGCGGCTCAAACCCGTCAGCGCCGTTGGTATGATAGGGGCACCAGGGACCGCAGTTTTCAGACTGGGCAGAAGGTGCTAATCTTAAAACCGGTTAAAAATTATAAACTGCAGGCCTCCTGGCAGGGCCCATACAAGGTGGTGGAACAAATCTGTGACACCACCTATGTGATCGGCCCATGTACTGGAGCAGGCAGTAGAAGCATTCTCCATGTAAATATGTTGAAGCCATACCATGAACGCGCAGAGGAGGTGAATGCTATTTGCGCCCCTGCCGCGGACGACGCAGACAGTTTACCTCTTCCCGACCTCCTAGGAATGAAGAACCGGAACGAAGGTCTGGAAGAGGTACAATTGGGTGAGCGGTTAAGTCCTCGGGAACGAGCTAGGGTAGAAACCCCAGGTCACCTCCCCATGCGTCAACCTCCTTACCACATACCAGAATCGGTAAGAGAACATATGCAGAAGGAGATTGACGAGATGCTACAGATAGGAGTGATTGAGCACTCGGACAGCCCCTGGGCCTCGCTGGTAGTTCTAGTACCGAAGCGGGATGGCACGACCCGCTTCTGCGTAGACTACCGATAAAATGGCTCGAGGCCAGTACCTCACCACCATAGATCTGTGTAAGGGGTACTGGCAGGTCCCACTAGCCGAGGATGCCATTCCCAAATCAGCATTCATCACCCCGTTTGGCCTGTACCAATTCAAGGTCATGCCATTCGGGATGAAGAACGCTCCTGCTACTTTCCAGTGAATGGTAGATCGGCTACTGGATGGGTCCCAAGAGTACGCATGCGCCTATTTAGACGACATAACTATATTTAGCAGCTCCTGGGATGAGCATTTGAACCATATAGGGGTGATCCTAGATCGCGTTAGGGAGGCAGGATTAACCCTTAAGCCTAGCAAATGTCATATAGGGATGGCGGAGGTCCAGTACCTAGGGCACCGAGTAGGTAGCGGGCAGCAGAAGCCCGAACCGGCCAAGGTAGAGGCCGTAGCCAAGTGGCCCACTCCCCGTACCAAGACCCAAGTGCTAGCCTTTCTAGGTACCGCAGGCTATTATAGGAAGTTCGTACCTTATTATAGTACCCTAGCCAAACCCCTCACCGACCTCACCCGTAAAAACCTTCCTAAGATTGTTACCTGGAGCCCAGAGTGTGAACAAGCATTCCAAGAACTGAAAAACGCTCTCGTAAATGCCCCTATCCTTGCTGCCCCGGATCCAACTAAACGCTTTCTCATCCATACAGACGCTTCTATGTTTGGATTGGGAGCCGTGTTGAGCCAAGTCGGGGCTGATGGCGGCGAGCATCCTGTGGCCTACCTAAGCAGGAAATTGTTACCCCGAGAAGTTAGCTACGCCGCCATCGAAAAGGAATGCCTGGCCGTGGTGTGGGCCCTCAAGAAACTTCAGCCATATCTATATGGACAACAATTTTCCCTGCTCACAGATCACAACCCGTTGATGTGGCTGTTGCACTGGAGTTTGGCGCTGCAGCCGTTTGACTTAACAATCCATTACCGACCTGGGAAGCAAAACGGCAACGCCGACGGGTTGTCCAGACAAACTGAACTTGAACCTTGTTCTGTGAACATTCCTCCGGACCTCCCCAAGCCAATCCGTTGGGATCAGACTGGGTATGCCGGTTTGGTTCTGGGGGAGCATTGTGGCAAACCTCGCCACTTATGAACTATGCAGGAATTGTTATTTAGGCTAATGGTTAAAATGTATGTTAAACTGTATGTTACTGTTTAAACTCCCTGCTGTTTCAGTTGGGAAACCCCTTGTAGGGGAGACTGTTTGTTTTTAAAAAGTGTTTGTTTTTCCAGTTTTTGAATAAGTTGTTGTTGACTCCCAAGCTATGTGTCGTCTAGTTCTTGGTGGAAAGGGGTTATTATTACAATTACCAAGAGTAGTTATTTGCTTGTCTCTGCTTACCAAAAAGATATTACAGATCCTACTGTCTCTCTGCTACAATTACCAAGTTACTTGCTTGTCTCTGCCTACCCAAGGGATATTGAAGGTCCTACTGCCTCTCTGCTACAGTACCTATCTGGTATCCTGTGACAGTCTTACTAACAGTACCTACTGGGTATCCTTTGCCTGCTGTACCTATCTGGAATCATGTGACAGTCTTACTAACAGTACCTGCTGGGTATCCTGTGCCTGCTGTACCTATCTGGTATCATGTGACAGTCTTACTAACAGTACCCTCTGGGTATCCTGTGCCTGCTGTACCTATCTGGTATCCTGTGACAGTCTCACTAACATTACCTGCTGGGTATCCTGTACCTATCTGGTATCATGTGACAGTCTCACTAACAGTACCTGCTGGGTATCCTGTACCTATCTGGTATCATGTGACAGTCTCACTAACAGTACCTGCTGGGTATCCTGTGCCTGCTGTACCTATCTGGTATCCTGTGACAGTCTCACTAACATTACCTGCTGGGTATCCTGTGCCTGCTGTACCTATCTGGTATCATGTGACAGTCTCACTAACAGTACCCGCTGGGTATCCTGTGCCTGATGTACCTATCTGGTATCATGTGACAGTCTCACTAACATTACCTGCTGGGTATCCTGTGCCTGCTGTACCTATCTGGTATCATGTGACAGTCTCACTAACAGTACCCGCTGGGTATCCTGTGCCTGATGTACCTATCTGGTATCCTGTGACAGTCTCACTAACATTACCTGCTGGGTATCCTGTGCCTGCTGTACCTATCTGGTATCCTGTGACAGTCTCACTAACAGTACCCGCTGGGTATCCTGTGCCTGATGTACCTATCTGGTATCATGTGACAGTCTCACTAACAGTACCTGCTGGGTATCCTGTGCCTGCTGTACCTATCTGGTATCATGTGACAGTCTCACTAACAGTACCCGCTGGGTATCCTGTGCCTGCTGTACCTATCTGGTATCATGTGACTGTCTCCCTAACAGTACCTGCTGGGTATCCTGTGCCTGCTGTACCTATCTGGTATCATGTGACAGTCTCACTAAGAGTCACCACTGGGTATCCTGTACCTGCTGTACCTATCTGTTATCCTGTGACAGTCTCACTAACAGTACCCGCTGGGTATCCTGTGCCTGCTGTACCTATCTGGTATCCTGTGACAGTCTCACTGTAGCAGAGAGGCAGTAGGATCTGTAATATCTTTTGGGTAGGCAGAGACAAGCAAGTAACTACTCTTGGTAATTGTAGCAGAGAGGCAGTAGGATCTGTAATATCTTTTTGGTAAGCAGAGACAAGCAAATAACTACTCTTGGTAATTGTAATAATAACCCCTTTCCACCAAGAACTAGATGACACATAGCTTGGGAGTCAACAACAACTTATTCAACAACTGGAAAAACAAACACTTTTTAAAAACAGTCTCCCCTACAAGGGGTTTCCCAACTGAAACAACAGGGAGTTTAAACAGTAACATACAGTTTAACATACATTTTAACCATTAGCCTAAATAACAATTCCTGCATAGTTCATAAGTGGCGAGGTTTGCCACAATGCTCCCCTAGAACCAAACCGGCATACCCAGTCTGATCCCAACGGATTGGCTTGGGGAGGTCCGGAGGAGTGTTCACAGATCAAGGTTCAAGTTCAGTTTGTCTGGACAACCCGTCGGCGTTGCTGTTTTGCTTCCCAGGTCAGTAATGGATTGTTAAGTCAAACGGCTGCAGCGCCAAACTCCAGCGCAACAGCCGGGCATTGTCTCTGGATACCCTGTTCAGCCACACCAACGGGTTGTGATCTGTGAGCAGGGAAAATTGTTGTCCATATAGATATGGCTGAAGTTTCTTGAGGGCCCACACCACGGCCAGGCATTCCTTTTCGATGGCGGCGTAGCTAACTTCTCGCCGCCATCGAAAAGGAATGCCTGGCCGTGGTGTGGGCCCTCAAGAAACTTCAGCCATATCTATATGGACAACAATTTTACCTAGTTACGAAAGCTGATTTGGGAATGGCATCCTCGGCTAGTGGGATCTGCCAGTACCCCTTACACAGATCTATGGTGGTGAGGTACTGGCCTCGAGCCATTTTATCCAGGAGCTCATCTATCCGGGGCATAGGGTAGGCGTCAGACGGTTTTATCATTAAGTTTCCGGTAGTCTACGCAGAAGCGGGTCGTGCCGTCCCGCTTCGGCACTAGAACTACCGGCGAGGCCCAGGGGCTGTCCGAGTGCTCAATCACTCCTATCTGTAGCATCTCGTCAATCTCCCTCTGCATATGTTCTCTCACTGATTCTGGTATGCGGTAAGGAGGTTGACGCATAGGGAGGTGACCTGGGGTTTCTACCCTATGGGTGGCCAGTCTGGTATATCCAGGCACGTTGGAGAACGTGTCTCTCTTTTCCTGCAGTAGCTCTGCTATTTGAGCTCGTTCCCAAGGACTTATCCTCTCACCCAATTGTACCTCTTCCAGACCTTCGTTCCGGTTCTTCATTCCTAGGAGGTCGGGAAGAGGTAAACTGTCTGCGTCGTCCGCGGCAGGGGCGCAAATAGCATTCACCTCCTCTGCGCGTTCATGGTACGGCTTCAACATATTTACATAGAGCATGCGTCTACCGCCTGCTCCAGTACATGGGCCGATCACACAGGTGGTGTCACAGATTTGTTCCACCACCTTGTATGGGCCCTGCCAGGAGGCCTGCAGTTTATCATTTTTGACCGGTTTTAAGATTAGCACCTTCTGCCCAGTCTGAAAACTGCGGTCCCTGGCGCCCCTATCATACCAACGGCGCTGATGGGTTTGAGCCGCCTGAAGGTTGGAGCGGACGGTTCGAGTCAGGGTCTCCAGGCACTCCCTAAACTCCAACAGGTATGGTACGATAGGAGTACCATCACTAGTGACTTCCCCCTCCCAATGCTCTCGGATTAAGTCTAGGGGACCCCGTACCCTCCTTCCGAATAATAATTCAAAGGGAGAGAACCCCGTGGACTCCTGAGGTACCTCCCGGTAGGCGAAAAGCAAATGGGGTAGAAACCGCTCCCAGTTCTTTTGGGTATCTATGAACGTGCGGAGCATCTGTTTCAGTGTTCCATT
>NC_069500.1:7830192-7870192 GCF_027579735.1 Bombina bombina
GTCTGCTGTGGTTATGTGACTGACAGATGGGCTACAGATCTAGGGAACTGATCTGAAGTCTGATGTGGGTATGTGACTGACAGAGGGGCTGCAGGGCTAGGGAACTGATCTGAAGTCTGCTGTGGTTATGTGACTGGCAGAGGAGCTGCAGGGCTAGGGAACTGATCTGAAGTCTGCTGTGGTTATGTGACTGGCAGATGGGCTGCGGGGCTAGGGAACTGATCTGAAGTCTGCTGTGGTTATGTGACTGGCAGAGGAGCTGCAGGGCTAGGGAACTGATCTGAAGTCTGCTGTGGTTATGTGACTGACAGAGGAGCTGCAGGGCTAGGGAACTGATCTAAAGTCTGCTGTGGTTATGTGACTGACAGATGGGCTACAGATCTATGGAACTGATCTAAAGTCTGCTGTGGTTATGTGACTGACAGATGGGCTACAGATCTAGGGAACTGATATGAAGTCTGCTGTGGTTATGTGACTGACAGATGGGCTACAGATCTAGGGAACTGATATGAAGTCTGCTGTGGTTATGTGACTGACAGATGGGCTACAGATCTAGGGAACTGATATGAAGTCTGCTGTGGTTATGTGACTGACAGATGGGCTACAGATCTAGGGAACTGATATGAAGTCTGATGTGGTTATGTGACTGACAGATGGGCTACAGATCTAGGGAACTGATATGAAGTCTGATGTGGTTATGCGACTGACAGATGGGCTACAGATCTAGGGAACTGATATGAAGTCTGCTGTGGTTATTTGACTGACAGATGGGCTACAGATCTAGGGAACTGATATGAAGTCTGATGTGGTTATGCGACTGACAGATGGGCTACAGATCTAGGGAACTGATCTAAAGTATGCTGTGGTTATGTGACTGACAGATGGGCTACAGATCTAGGGAACTGATATGAAGTCTGATGTGGGCATGTGACTGACAGATGGGCTACAGATCTAGGGAACTGATATGAAGTCTGATGTGGTTATGTGACTGACAGATGGGCTACAGATCTAGGGAACTGATATGAAGTCTGATGTGGTTATGTGACTGACAGATGGGCTACAGATCTAGGGAACTGATATGAAGTCTGATGTGGTTATGCGACTGACAGATGGGCTACAGATCTAGGGAACTGATATGAAGTCTGCTGTGGTTATTTGACTGACAGATGGGCTACAGATCTAGGGAACTGATATGAAGTCTGATGTGGTTATGCGACTGACAGATGGGCTACAGATCTAGGGAACTGATCTAAAGTATGCTGTGGTTATGTGACTGACAGATGGGCTACAGATCTAGGGAACTGATATGAAGTCTGATGTGGGCATGTGACTGACAGATGGGTTGCAGTTCCAAGGATCTAATCTGGGTCTGATAAGGGTATGTAGCTAGGCCAAGAGTCTAATCTAAGATATAATCAATGCCTTGTGTACTATCCCCCATATCACCTACTGGTCATCCAGTATATTTATAGAAACCAACTGTCAGTTCTGAAGTCAAAGTGAGACATTACCTTCACATTTTGTACTTTGTGTCCCCATTGTTTTGGTGATGTTTTTGGATGTAGAGGGCACCATGTTGGATGCTGGGCTGGTAATGTTTGTGGCTGCTGGGGTTACCAGGCTGGAGGCTGAGTCTATTTTGTCTGTGGCTGCAGGGTTAGCTTTACTGGATGATAAGTTTACTTTGTTTGTGGTTGCAAGGGTCACCAGGCTGGAGACTGGGTTGTTGTTTGTAGCTGCATTGGTCACCAGGCTGGAGGCTTGGTTATTGTTTGTAGCTGCAGTAGTCAATAGGCTGGAGGCTGGGTTGTTGTTGTTTGTAGCTGCAGGGGTCACAAGGCTGGAGGCTCGGTTATTGTTGTTTGTAGCTGCAGTAGTCAATAGGCTGGAGGCTGGGTTGTTGTTGTTTGTAGCTGCAGTAGTCAATAGGCTAGAGGCTGGGTTGTTGTTGTTTGTAGCTGCAGTAGTCAATAGGCTGGAGGCTGGGTTGTTGTTGTTTGAAGCTGCAGGGGTCACCAGGCTGGAGGCTCGGTTATTGTTGTTTGTAGCTGCAGGGGTTACCAGGCTGGAGGCTCGGTTATTGTTGTTTGTAGCTGCAGGGGTCACCAGGCTTGAGGCTCGGTTATTGTTGTTTGTAGCTGCAGGGGTCAATAGGCTGGGGGATGTGCTGTTACCCTGACATGAGCAGTACATTGATTCCCCATAGAGAGTGAAAGAATCCTTCCCAGCATCAAGGGGGGACAACGTGGAACTTCCTGCACAGAAAATAAAGAGGGCAGTTATACCACCTGGTCTTACACACAGGACTAATGTTATAAAATGCCTCATCATTACCCCAGTAGTGGTTATTTCCCTCTAGACAAAAGCTTCTGCCCCTTTATGAAGAGAACTGAGAGCCTTCTCATTACAGAAACTAAGACTAAATTGAAACTTGCCATCAAAATTAACACTGATAGTAACATATAAATATATATGTATATACACATAGTAACATATAAATATATATGTATATACACATAGTAACATATAAATATATATGTATATACACATAGTAACACATAAATATATATGTATATACACATAGTAACACATAAATATATATGTATATACACATAGTAACACATAAATATATATGTATATACACATAACAGATAAATATATATGTATATACACATAGTAACACATAAATATATATGTATATACACATAGTAACACATAAATAAATATGTATATACACACAGCAACACATAAATATATATGTATATACACATACTAACACATAAATATATATGTATATACACATACTAACACCTAAATATATATGTATATACACACTAACACATAAATATATACAAGATGAGGAAAAAGGAAGGCTGAGTCCAAGTATCAATAAACAGGTTTATTGCGAAGTAGACTTTCTGGATACAAGGTAAGCTCCAATCTTACGCGTTTCGCGCATGAGCACATGCGCTTCATCAGAGATATCAGTCTCTGCTGGTCAGGATCCATATAAAGGAGTGAGTGGCCAATCAGGACAGGTATAGTCCTTAACTCATCAGGTGGGAAAATTACCTGCAAGGTGGATAATGGGGTGGTCACTCACTAGTGTGTTTATATTGATCCTGTGCAGCAAGAGACTGGGTAGAACAGATAAATAATAGGTAAATTACTATATATATATATATATATATATATATATATATATAGAACTTGCTTATACATAATGTTTCAAACATATACATATATTTCAGTAGGTGTAGTACTGGATATGGTCACTACAATGAATACATGTTCTAAATGCTTATTGTATACCAAACTTCAATATTGGTTTATGTATTTACACATTTAGTGCTAAGGACATCTTCACATAGGACAGTTAGGCAATTTTTTATAAACTCGTGGTTTGACAAAGCCCCTTTATAAGGGGAATTTAACATGTTAAATTATACTTGGCAGAACTAAAACGAAAATTGACATTAGCCCTTAGTGTGACTTGCAGTACTACTCCAAACATCATCATGCGTTAAAATAATTAGTAATTAATAACATTCTGTAACCTAATAACATTCAAACCAGCATTACTAAGCTGCATTTGTAAATTACTTCTGTGAATCCACAAGGAAAGTATATATTTACTTTACGATATCCCTGTGGCCCCCAAATAGTGTTCAACTCATAGTTGTGTGTCACTAAAGATGTTAGATGAATATATAAACAGTGGATGGAAAACTTCTCTAAAATAGTTATTAACAATAAGGCCTAGATTTAGAGTTTGGCGGTAGCCGTGAAAACCAGCGTTAGAGGCTCCTAACGCTGGTTTTAGGCTACCGACGGTATTTGGAGTCACTCAAAATAGGGTCTAACGCTCACTTTTCAGCCGCAACTTTTCCATACCGCAGATCCCCTTACGTAAATTGCGTATCCTATCTTTTCAATGGGATCTTCCTAACTCCGGTATTTAGAGTCGTTTCTGAAGTGAGCGTTAGAGCTCTAATGACAAAACTCCAGCCGCAGAAAAAAAGCAGGAGTTAAGAGCTTTCTGGGCTAACGCCAGTTCATAAAGCTCTTAACTACTGTACCCTAAAGTACACTAACACCCATAAACTACCTATGTACCCCTAAACTGAGGTCCCCCCACATCGCCGCAACTCGATTACATTTTTTTAACCCCTAATCTGCCGACCGCCACCTACGTTATACTTATGTACCCCTAATCTGCTGCCCCTAACACAGCCAACCCCTGTATTATATTTATTAACCCCTAACCTGCCCCCCTCAACGTCGCCGCCAGCTACCTACAATAATTTACCCCTAATCTGCCGACCGCAAAGCGCCGCCACCTACGTTATCCTTATGTACCCCTAATCTGCTGCCCCTAACACCGCCGACCCCTATATTATATTTATTAACCCCTAATCTGCCCCCCTCAACGTCGCCGACACCTGCCTACACTTATTAACCCCTAATCTGCCGAGCGGACCTGAGCGCTACTATAATAAAGTTATTAACCTCTAATCCGCCTCACTAACCCTATCATAAATAGTATTAACCCCTAATCTGCCCTCCCTAACATCGCCGACACCTAACTTCAATTATTAACCCCTAATCTGACGACCGGAGCTCACCGCTACTATAATAAATGGATTAACCCCTAAAGCTAAGTCTAACCCTAACACTAACACCCCCCTAACTTAAATATAATTTACATCTAACGAAATTAATTAACTCTTATTAAATAAATTATTCCTATTTAAAGATAAATACTTACCTGTAAAATAAACCCTAATATAGCTACAATATAAATTATAATTATATTATAGCTATTTTAGGATTAATATTTATTTTACAGGCAACTTTGTAATTATTTTAACCAGGTACAATAGCTATTAAATAGTTAAGAACTATTTAATAGTTACCTAGTTAAAATAATTACAAAATTACCTGTAAAATAAATCCTAACCTAAGTTATTATTAAACCTAACACTACCCTATCAATAAATTAATTAAATAAAATACCTACAATTACCTACAATAAAACCTAACACTACACTATCAATAAATAAATTAAATACAATTCCTACAAATAACTACAATTACATAAACTAACTAAAGTACAAAACATAAAAAAGAACTAAGTTACAAAAAATAAAAAAATATTTACAAACATAAGAAAAATATTACAACAATTTTAAACTAATTACACCTACTCTAAGCCCCCTAATAAAATAACAAAGACCCCCAAAATAAAAAAATGCCCTACCCTATTCTAAATTAATAGAGTTAAAAGCTCTTTTACCTTACCAGCCCTGAACAGGGCCCTTTGCGGGGCATGCCCCAAGAAAATCAGCTCTTTTGCCTGTAAAAAAAAACATACAATACCCCCCCAACATTACAACCCACCACCCACATACCCCTAATCTAACCCAAACCCCCCTTAAATAAACCTAACACTAAGCCCCTGAAGATCTTCCTACCTTGTCTTCACCTCAACAGGTATCACCGATCCGTCCTGGCATCCGGTGCTGAAGAGGTCCAGAAGAGGCTCCAAAGTCTTCCTCCTATCCGGCAAGAAGAGGACATCCGGACCGGCAAACATCTTCATCCAAGCGGCATCTTCGATCTTCTTCCATCCGGTGCGGAGCGGGTCCATGTTGAAGCAGCCGACGCGGATCCATCCTCTTCTTTCTGCGTCTCTCGACGAATGACGGTTCCTTTAAGGGACGTCATCCAAGATGGCGTCCCTCGAATTCCGATTGGCTGATAGGATTCTATCAGCCAATCGGAATTAAGGTAGGAATATTCTGATTGGCTGATGGAATCAGCCAATCAGAATCAAGTTCAATCCGATTGGCTGATCCAATCAGCCAATCAGATTGAGCTTGCATTCTATTGGCTGTTCCGATCAGCCAATAGAATGCGAGCTTAATCTGATTGGCTGATTGGATCAGCCAATCGGATTAAACTTGATTCTGATTGGCTGATTCCATCAGCCAATCAGAATATTCCTACCTTAATTCCGATTGGCTGATAGAATCCTATCAGCCAATCGGAATTCGAGGGACGCCATCTTGGATGACGTCCCTTAAAGGAACCGTCATTCGTCGGGAGACGCCAGAAGAAGAGGATGGATCCGCGTCGGCTGCTTCAAGATGGACCTGCTCCACACCGGATGGAAGAAGATCGAAGATGCCGCTTGGATGAAGATGTTTGCCGGTCCGGATGTCCTCTTCTTGCCGGATAGGAGGAAGACTTTGGAGCCTCTTCTGGACCTCTTCAGCACCGGATGCCAGGACGGATCGGTGATACCTGTTGAGGTGAAGACAAGGTAGGAAGATCTTCAGGGGCTTAGTGTTAGGTTTATTTAAGGGGGGTTTGGGTTAGATTAGGGGTATGTGGGTGGTGGGTTGTAATGTTGGGGGGGGTATTGTATGGGTTTTTTTTACAGGCAAAAGAGCTGATTTTCTTGGGGCATGCCCCGCAAAGGGCCCTGTTCAGGGCTGGTAAGGTAAAAGAGCTTTTAACTCTATTAATTTAGAATAGGGTAGGGCATTTTTTTATTTTGGGGGTCTTTGTTATTTTATTAGGGGGCTTAGAGTAGGTGTAATTAGTTTAGTTTAAAATTGTTGTAATATTTTTCTTATGTTTGGAAATATTTTTTTATTTCTTGTAACTTAGTTCTTTTTTATTTTTTGTACTTTAGTTAGTTTATGTAATTGTAGTTATTTGTAGGAATTGTATTTAATTTATTTATTGATAGTGTAGTGTTAGGTTTTATTGTAGGTAATTGTAGGTATTTTATTTAATTAATTTATTGATAGGGTAGTGTTAGGTTTAATTATAACTTAGGTTAGGATTTATTTTACAGGTAATTTTGTTATTATTTTAACTAGGTAACTATTAAATAGTTCTTAACTATTTAATAGCTATTGTACCTGGTTAAAATAATTACAAAGTTGCCTGTAAAATAAATATTAATCCTAAAATAGCTGTAATATAATTATAATTTATATTGTAGCTATATTAGGATTTATTTTACAGGTAAGTATTTATCTTTAAATAGTAATAATTTATTTAATAAGAGTTAATTAATTTCGTTAGATGTAAATTATATTTAAGTTTAGGGGGGTGTTAGTGTTAGGGTTAGACTTAGCTTTAGGGGTTAATCCATTTATTATAGTAGCGGTGAGCTCCGGTCGTCAGATTAGGGGTTAATAATTGAAGTTAGGTGTCGGCGATGTTAGGGAGGGCAGATTAGGGGTTAATACTATTTATGATAGGGTTAGTGAGGCGGATTAGGGGTTAATAACTTTATTATAGT
This sequence comes from Bombina bombina, assembly GCF_027579735.1. Taxonomy (NCBI): domain Eukaryota; kingdom Metazoa; phylum Chordata; class Amphibia; order Anura; family Bombinatoridae; genus Bombina; species Bombina bombina. The sequence goes on from NC_069500.1 coordinate 7,837,511, forward strand.
AGCGCTCAGGTCCGCTCGGCAGATTAGGGGTTAATAAGTGTAGGCAGGTGTCGGCGACGTTGAGGGGGGCAGATTAGGGGTTAATAAATATAATACAGGGGTCCGCGGTGTTAGGGGCAGCAGATTAGGGGTACATAGGGATAATGTAAGTTGCGGCGGTTTACGGAGCGGAAGATTAGGGGTTAATAATATAATGCAGGGGTCAGCGATAGCGGGGGCGGCAGATTAGGGGTTAATAAGTGTAAGGGTAGGGGTGTTTAGACTCGGGGTACATGTTAGAGTGTTAGGTGCAGACGTAGGAAGTGTTTCCCCATAGGAAACAATGGGGCTGCGTTAGGAGCTGAACGCGGCTTTTTTGCAGGTGTTAGGTTTTTTTTTCAGCTCAAACAGCCCCATTGTTTCCTATGGGAGAATCGTGCACAAGCACGTTTTTGAGGCTGGCCGCGTCCGTAAGCAACTCTGGTATCGAGAGTTGCATTTGCGGTAAAAATGCTCTACGCTCCTTTTTTGGAGCCTAACGCAGCATTTTTTTGGACTCTCGATACCAGAGTTAATTTTATGGTGCGGCCAGAAAAAAGCCCGCGTAGCGTTAACAACCCATCTACCGCCAAACTCCAAATCTAGGCCTAAGAAAGGAGAAAATTCCTGTTATGTAATGCTGTAGGGGAATGCTGGTGTGTGTTATCTGCCTTGCCTGTTGTGGATAACAACGCAGAGTAAGTGATTATGACTAATAGATGAGCATGATAAAAACATTTATAGGTAAGCTAAAAGAAAAATGGTCTTTCAATTATTGGAGGAGGGATAAGTCTAACTGAGCCTGTTCTGAGACTATTGTTAAAAAAAAATTTTTTTTTTTTTGTATATATCTTTTTGCTTATTTCTTCTTATTTCTATATTTTCTCTTTCATTATCTATCTTTTGTCCGAGGATTTTAATCTGGAAACAATTTGGTTACATGGAGGGAAAGGATCCCATTCACTAAATATATAGATTCACATCATATCTTTTGTTCATGCCTTGTGGTGCCCTAGTTTGTAACATGAAGATCCAGTATACTTCTCTTTTGGATAGTGTTTTATTCCTATCTCCTCCCAGGGGATTGTTTATTATGTGTTCAATTGCTTTGAATGTGAAGTGAGTCAGTTTTTGTGAATGTGTGTGAAAATGTTTGGCTACTGGTGTTCTGGGGAATTCTTCCTCTATGGATAAGAGATGTTCTCTTATGCGATCTTTTAAGGGGCGTGTTGTGATGCCTACGTATTGTTGTTGGCAGTATGAACATGTGATCAGATAAATTATGTATGTTGATGCACAGTCCATTCTAGTGGTAATGGGATATGATTTATTGGTTTGTGAGGAAGTGAATGTTAGGCACTTATCAGTATATTTGCAACTTTTACATGGTACATGGCCACATCTAAAGTTTCCTTTTGTGGGGGATAGCCAATTAGTAGTTGATGGAATTTTACTGTGAAATTTGTGTGTGATCTTGTCTCGTATTGTTGGTGCTTTTTTGGCTACAAATCTAATGTGTTTCTGTAGTTTGTCCCTTAGAATGGTATCACTATTGAGAACAGGTAAATACTTCTTGATAATCCTAGTGATAGTGTAGAATTGGTTGCTGTAGTTCGTGACAAAACATATGGCCTCTTTTAATGTAGATCTGGTTGTATCATTACTGTTAGATGTGCTTTTGACTACTTTGCTGTTTAGCAATAGTGTCCTATCCATTCTCATTACCTGTGATTTGGTTCTGAGAAGCAGGCTTTTTTTGTAGCCTCTAGCTACTAGTCTGTTTGTGAGTTCATCTGCTTGTTTGATGTATAACTGGAGAGAACTGCAGTTTCTCCGCAGTCTGAGATATTGGCCCTTAGGGATACCTCTTTGTGTGTGTGGAGCATGGCAAGAGTCTGCTCTTAATATCTTATTTCTTGATAGAGGTTTTCTAAAGGTACTAGTTATAATTTCTCCTTCACTATTATGTTCTAATGTAAGGTCTAGAAAATTAATAGTGTGATCATCATATTGATGTGTAAATGTCAAATTAAGTGTATTATTATTGAAATGATTGATGATCTCTTGGATGGTAAGTTCTGTGTTCTTCTTGTAAATCAGAATTAGGTCATCTATAAATCTGCCGTATACAACTACTTTGTCCTCGAGGGCCAGTCCACCTCCAAAAAGATAAAGATGTTCAAAATACCACATATACAAATTTGCATATGAGGGGGCAAACTTGGCCCCCATGGCGGTGCCACATTTCTGGAGGTAGTAATGGCCCTCGAAGACAAAGTAGTTGTGTGTGAGGAGGAATCTCGTGAGTTCCTCAAGGAATGTAATGAATTCCTCTGAATAACTGGTGTGTCTCCTTAGCATATAAGTGAGAGCTGTGAGGCCTTTCTCATGGGGGATACTCGAATAAAGAGCTGAGACATCTATGGATAACCAAGTATAGTTATCCTGCCATGTTATTGCTTGAATTTGTTGTATCAAATGTGTGCTGTCACGTATGTACCCTGGTAAGGATTTGACTATAGGTTGTAATATATTGTCTAGCCAATTCCCAACTCTTTCGCACAGTGAGCCTCTACTGGCTACTATAGGTCTACCAGGTGTGTCAATAAGGGTTTTGTGTATTTTAGGGACTGTGCGAAAGGTAGGGATGGTAGGGTATTCTACTAGGCAATAAGCAGCTGTTTCTTGGGTTAAATACCCCTCTTCTACAGCAGAATCTAATAAATTGTGGAGTTCTTGTTTGAATTTATGTGTTGGGTTATAGGTCAATTTCAAGTATGTCTCACTATCATTTAGTTGTCTGTATACTTCTCTTTTATAATCTTCAGTGTTGAGGATTACTATTGCCCCTCCTTTGTCCGCTGGAGTAACCACTATGTCTTTATTAGTGCTGAGTGATTTGAGTGCCAATTGCTCACTAATAGATAGATTATGTTTGCTTGTGGAGTTAGTGATGGAGTTAGAGACATTCTCTAAGGAGGAATGTAGACTAGTGAGTTCCAACTCTACAAGGTTTTGGGACATCTCTATTGCTTCGCTTCTACTGTGGACTGGGTAGAAGTAAGATTTAGTGTGCAATGAAGTTTTGAGTATAGGGACTGTGTCATGAGTGCTAGCTTCTCTAAGTGTGATGGCTTGAAGTGTGGTGAGTGTGTTCAAGTCACAAAGGTCTCTAAATTGTAAGGCTATGGAATCAACATTTTTTTGTGCTGTGTTTTCTGGCAGTGAACTATTCTCTTGTTCATAATCAGTGTGTGTGATTTGTGAGAAGTGTTTATATAGTGTGATTTTCCTGACAAAGGCATTAATGTCCAAAATAGTAGAGAACAAGTCAAAATTGGTGGAGGGAGCAAACGATAACCCTTTGTTTAATAAGCTAATTTGTGAATTATTGAGAGTGGTATTGGATAAGTTTATCACTGATCCTACTTCTTTTGTGTGGTCTTTTTTATTCTGCTTGGATAGCGTAGTGGTAAATCCTTTTTTGGTGTACTGCTAATAATCAGTGTTTGTACTAGTGTTGATAGTTTGATTCTACCGTCGGAGGTACTATGATTTGTTGCTTCTTCATTCGAGGTATCTTCCGCTGTCTTTGAACCCTCTGTGTTGTCTGTGTCAATACTTGAGAATGTAACTCGCTTAGCATTCGGTGTGTGATTGAAGTGGCCCTTTCTTTTATTTTTATTCTTATTTTTATGATTATGCTGTTGGGAATGATTTTTATGTCTGTTAGGTTTGTCTTTCTGCCAGGAGTATACAATATCTAATTTGTAATCCTTTACATCTCTCTGATATTTACTAACTTTTCTTTCTGATAATGTAGAATCTAGTTGTTGCTTGGTTGAATCTAATTGAGTTTTGTAATCTATATATTTCTTGGTCTGGTCAAATGGCTTGAGAGACTCTATGGTCTCTTCTATCTGTGTTAATAGGGAATCCCTCTCTTCTTTCTTGTGTTTGAGCAGCTGCTTCATCAGAATGATGGAGCAGTTGGTCAAATTATTGTTCCATTCCTCCATGAAGCTTTGATTGTGTCGAGCAAAGGAAGGATATGTTTTCATCCTGAGCCCCCTCGGGACTTTTCTTTCGTTGATATAGAGTTCCAAGAACTCTATATCCCACCAAAGATTGCTTTCTTTGTATTTTTTTTTTCTAGATCAGAGAAAATGTTAGTTAGATCCCTCTCCAATGGTTCATTTGTTCTAATGGAGTTACCTTTTAGTGCTGTACTCATTATGAGTTTCCTTCTGTCTGTGTCTACTACTCCTGTGAGAGTGTTACTTTCAGCCATAATGGTCAGCTAGTATATCTAACTGTTTTAATATACTTAGTTTGCTAATGCAAGACAATGTGTTTGTGGAAAAGCCTACTAATAGATTTAAGAAACTTGAAGAGGATGAAGATCCTAAACAGGGATAAAAAAGAAACTGGTTTCTTAAAAAGAACTAGCACAATGTGCTTGAGGTGATGTTAACAATTTGGATACTAATATACAAATGCTATTTGTGCTTGAAATGTGCTATGATTATAAAATCAAATGTGTAATGCTGTTATCCTAGTCTAATACATAATTGATATACCAGTACATAAAGTTAATGAGCAGCAAATAACAAATAGCAAGTGGAAAATGGCAGTGTCCCGCCCTTGTTAGTATAAGACTTAAATAGCTTATATTGGTAGTGGGTTCAATTCGAAATTACATACGGCTAATTAAGACACCTGCTCAGTAGTTAGTGGAATTGTAAATCACCAAGCTGCTTATAGTATTGCAACAAAAGTCAATGACGGAGAAAATTCTAATCTAATCAATGCTGCCTCTAGAGGATAATTCCTCTTAGATGAAAGTACACTGTTCGTTGGTGTAAACCAATGTAGGAGCCCAGGTTCACAAAGGGGGTAGGTGTCAAAAGCAAGTCCATGTACTGTACCCCTTAAATCGATATAATATCGGATCTATGCTTCTGTTAGATGGAAAGTCTGTGAAAGCTGGGTTATTTTAGGTGTATCATTGAATGATCGAGATCACCAACATCAAAGCACAGTGAAAATATATGTGCCAATACAAAAAGGGTACTCACTAATGACAGTCTCTGTCCTAGGCCGCTCGGTAGCTGACAGTGAAGAAAGTCGTTCCTGGAAGGGACCCGATTCTGGAGCCGAGCTTCCTGTATGATGTTATCGAGATTCGGGAAAGACAGAGTATGCCACTGACCCATAGTAGATCCTCCTGTATAGTCCCTGGGTCGTCTGTTCTCCCTCAGTGAGTTCGCTTGTTTGCCTGTCCTCGGCATCTGTGCGTGTCGGGTCTTGATGACCTCACTAGCAAGGGACTCTCCTCTCGTTGGTCTTGTGAGCGTGTCGCTCTGATTTTACGCGGCTCTACGGGTCCCTGTGAGGTTGGAATCCAGACGTCTGTGTGATGACGACAGCAGAGCGGAAGAGTGAATACCCTTTGGAATCTCAAGTGATGCAGTGTGCAGTTTCAAACGTAGGACTCAGCTAACAGCGGATCCTCCTGCCGCCGGATGCATACAAGATGAGGAAAAAGGAAGGCTGAGTCCAAGTATCAATAAACAGGTTTATTGCGAAGTAGACTTTCTGGATACAAGGTAAGCTCCAATCTTACGCGTTTCGCGCATGAGCACATGCGCTTCATCAGAGATATCAGTCTCTGCTGGTCAGGATCCATATAAAGGAGTGAGTGGCCAATCAGGACAGGTATAGTCCTTAACTCATCAGGTGGGAAAATTACCTGCAAGGTGGATAATGGGGTGGTCACTCACTAGTGTGTTTATATTGATCATGTGCAGCAAGAGACTGGGTAGAACAGATAAATAATAGGTAAATGACTATATATATAGAACTTGCTTATACATAATGTTTCAAACATATACATATATTTCAGTAGGTGTAGTACTGGATATGGTCACAACAATGAATACATGTTCTAAATGCTTATTGTATACCAAACTTCAATATTGGTTTATGTATTACACATACTAACACATAAATATATATGTATATACACATACTAACACATAAATATATATGTATATACACATAATAGCACATAAATATATATGTATATACACATAGTAACACATAAATATATATGTATATACACATAGTAACACACACACATATATATATATATATATACATACTAACACATAAATATATATGTATATACACATACTAACACATAAATATATATGTATATACACATAATAGCACATAAATATATATGTATATACACATAGTAGCACATAAATATATATGTATATACACATAATAACATATAAATATATATGTATATACACATAGTAACACATAAATATATATGTATATACACATAGTAGCACATAAATATATATGTATATACACATACTAACACATAAATATATATGTATATACACATAGTAACACACACACACATATATATTCATATATATATATATATATATATATATATATATATATATATATATATATATATATATATATATATATATACACACATAGTAACACATAAATATATATGTATATACACATACTAACACATAAATATATATGTATATACACATAGTAGCACATAAATATATATGTATATACACATACTAACACATAAATATATATGTATATACACATAGTAACACATAAATATATATGTATATACACATAGTAACACTTAAATATATATGTATATACACATAGTAACACATAAATATATATGTATATACACATACTAACACATAAATATATATGTATATACACATATCACATAAATATATATGTATATACACATAACACATAAATATATATGTATATACACATAATAACACAAATATATATGTATATACACATAGTAACACATAAATATATATATGTATATACACATAGTAACACACACACACACACACACACACACACATATATATATATATATATATATATATATATATATATATATATATATATATATATATACACACACACATAGTAACACATAAATATATATGTATATACACATAGTAGCACATAAATATATATGTATATACACATACTAACACATAAATATATATATATATACACATACTAACACATAAATATATATGTATATACACATACTAACACATAAATATATATATATATATACACATACTAAAACATAAATATATATGTATATACACATAGTAACACATAAATATATATGTATATACACATAGTAACACATAAATATATATGTATATACACATAGTAGCACATAAATATATATGTATATACACATACTAACGCATAAATATATATGTATATACACATAGTAACACATAAATATATATATATACACATAATAACACATAAATATATATGTATATACACATACTAACACATAAATATATATGTATATACACATACTAACACATAAATATATATATATATACACATACTAAAACATAAATATATATGTATATACACATAGTAACACATAAATATATATGTATATACACATAATAACACATAAATATATATGTATATACACATAATAACACATAAATATATATGTATATACACATAGTAACACATAAATATATATGTATATACACATAGTAACACATAAATATATATGTATATACACATAGTAACACATAAATATATATGTATATACACATAGTAGCACATAAATATATATGTATATACACATAGTAACACATAAATATTGTCAGTATATTTATGAAAATCTTAGCAGTATTCTCTAAACTATGTGTAAGTATATGGCAGGGAATATATTTAACAATCTTCCTTTAAACTAAACCTGCAATCAAACATACATTTGCTAAGATAATAAAATTAATCTAAATATCTGAATTCTTTATTATTAGTAAATAATAAACATATTGAAATATATTTGCAATAAAAGGAAATTAAATAATATTATATGCGCTTGAAAACTATTTAAATATGCTATGCAAAATTCCTACACGCTTATATTAAAAACCCACCTTATTTATAAATAGTCTTTATTTATTTAACACAATGGGACTAAAAACCTTTAACATCCAAGCAATACAATTCTAAACAGTGTTTATAAAACAATAGGATAATATATATATTCTGCTATTTAACTGCAATTTATCCTAATACAATATTGACTTAAAACACCGGAAATTTCATAGATAAATCATTTAGTCTACCAGATACAAATTTAAACAATACCTAGGCTTATGACTACCAATTTAAAATACAATATACTTCACCAATTTTGAACCAATTCGTAGCGGTCTTTAGGTCATCTCAGAAGACAGATAAGTAATTTTTGCAATCAATGAGAAGGGAGTAGTCAGCTTGTTTAGAATGGTTTTAAAATGCCCAACAGCAGATCTCATCCAAAGTTAAAAACAGCCTTTCTTCCTTCTTCTCTTTTGCTTACTTATATATGTTTTCAATCATTGATGACATCATGTGGGTGGCACTACGGGAGCTGACCTTCCCATTGGTTATCTGGGAAGTCTATTCGGATTGGCCCTTGGTCACCACGGAAACGCATCCTTTAAGCAGTTAAATCTCAACTGCTATACCGGTATCGGCCCTTAGGTGGCATCATTACAATTGGACATAGCAACATTTGAAACAACTTAAATCAGTATTTTTATGAAATAGTTATTAATTTTATCATAATTTACTGCAACAACTATTCACAATATTTGTTTTGGATAAGTTATATCTTAATGAATTTTTTGATCATTTTGATATGAAACATCACATATATCTAACATTATATTAAAATAATTTATATTTCATTAAGCCTAACAAAAAAATGTATATTTCATAGTCATATCACATCAAAGTAACTTCCATATCTTCATCTCACTATATTTTACAAGATGTATTTAAAACTTTATAAACATTTATTTCACATTCATATGATATGATTTATTTCATTTCATGCAGGCATTCCATCTCTTTCTAAGTGCATAGATTGATGCCCATGACCAATGGTTGTCTGCAATAAAAATAGAAATAATTATTAGAAGTGATCCAAGCGTTCATATGTCTAGGGTCCATCTGAAATAAGATTCAGTATCATCAATTATTTCTTTCCAGGTTCACAAGTATTTATTTATATTCTTAAAAACACAGAGGCTAAGTAAGATCTTTTATGTTTTCAAAACCTGTATGTCTTGTATTTATTTTCCTAGTATATTTTATTTGAAATCTAACTACAGTTGTTTTCAATTCATGTGCTGTTATCCTAACGTTCTAACTGCCCTTTCAGTAACTTCAGACTCCCTGTCTCCCACTCCACATGGGGTCCCTTGCACCAAAGGGCAAATGCTGAAAATCTCACATGACTTGTCACCTGAGCTAGATTCCTAGGTATATTTGGAAGGGGTAAATAGATTTTATCTCACATTCCCAAGCAGTCATACATATGGTTTTCTGAAACTGTGGCTACATTTTAATTAAACCAAATGTTGTATTGTCAAGCCTTTGGAGACATCCTGGAGATGTGTATTCAGAATTTTACCTGTGTTAATTGAAGAAGTGGGGGAGAACTCTTAGAAATAATCCTTTGTTTTACAGACCATGTGCACATCCACAGCTTTATTAAATAAAGATAAATATACTTCTATATATTATTTAATAATATTTCAAATAGCTTGACATAAATCCCCCTTTCCAATTCAAAAATAGGTATGACACATGTATTTGAATTGGATCAAAGTTAGTGGTATTTGGTGAGGATGTTGACCATACACGTCATGGACAGTCTTCTATGTAGAAAGTTTGTTATTTTGAGCCTTCATGTTTATCAGTTAGGCATATTTAAACTACAGTATGTCTTTAGTTCATTTGGGGATATGACACTTCATTCTCCCTCTATGACTTGTAGTTGGGATCTGGGATGACATGCCCGCAATTGATTGATATGGACCCATTTATCTATGAAACTTTCATTTTTGGGGATCCTTATTTTATAGGCTACTGGAGATATTTTGTCACTAATGACAAAAGGACCTTTCCATGAGGGAAGACATTTCTTCTCCCTAACCTGATCTCTTCCAAAGTTATAAAGATAAACTTTATCATTTATTTCATATTCCTTTTTGGATGTTTTGAGATCATAATAGGTTTTAGTGGCAGTTGCGGCTCTTTCTAAATTCCTTTGAGCAAATGCATATTGCAGGTGTTTTCTTAAGTTCTCCACATATTGATGTGTATTGGCAGCGTTTATCAAGTTTTGGTCTGATGTACGGTACAGCAGATGCTGAGGTAGAACCATTCTTCTACCAGTCATCAGTTCAAAAGGTGACATCTTGGTAGCACTACTTGGAGTTGCTCTTAATGCCATTAAGACTAGAGGTAGTTTTACATCCCAGTCTTTACCCGTTTCACTCACAAACTTTTTGAGGATTTTAACAATGGACTGGTTGTAATGCTCTACACCACCACTTGAGGCAGCTCTATAAGCAATATGGAGCTTTCTTTTAACCCCTAGTATTTTCCACATTTTGGTCATCACTTCGCTAGTGAAGTGGGCCCCCCGATCTGATTCGATTCTTTGGGGCAAACCAAATCTGGAAAATACATGGTTGATGAGCAATGCTGCACATGTTTCAGCACTATTGTTAGGTGCACTAATGCACTCTACCCATTTAGTGAACAGGCATGTACTTGTTACCTCTTGATGACCTTGTTACCGGACCAATAAAATAAATTTGTAGATCTGACCATGGCATTACCATCCCCCTTTTCTGCAATGGCGCTCTATGCGTTGGTGCAGTGGGTTGAAACTGTGGGCAGATTAAACACCCTTGACAGTAGATTTGAACATCTTTCAACATGTGTGGCCAAAAAGCATAATCACGTAATATTTCATACGTGAGTTTGGCACCACGATGACCAGATGTGGGAGCATCATGGGCATGTTGAAGCATTAGACCTCTGAACTTGGTGGGTACTACCCACTGCTGGATGCCAGTTTTGGAAGTTCTAATTAACAAACCATCCTGTAACTTGAATTGTGATCTAGATTTTATTAAGATTCTAAGATCTTCTTTGCCAATACAATCATCTTTTGAGATGGGGTTGCTTTCAGGATCTTCTATGTGTTTATAGAAGGTGCCTACAATGGGGTCTTCTTTTTGACTAGTGATCAGGTCCTCACTAGGAGAATCCTGACTCCATTGTACCAAGTTAGGCTCACTCTGTTGTTTTGCCTGGTTTCTGGTAATGGCTTCTACCTGAATTGCACCCATTAGGTGGTCAATATTAAGGAGTTCTCCAGTAATGGCTCCTTGTTTGGCTAACGAATCCGCAAGATCATTGCCTTCCTTATCAGGACCTAGAACTCTGGAATGACCCTTGGTCTTTTTCCAGTGTATGGTTAAATCATTGGATACTACCAGATTATCAATCTCGCAGAACAACTTGCCACGCTTGACTGGTTTGTTATTGCTTTTCTGCATGCCATTTCTTTTCCAAGTTGGCAGGTATTCAACAAAACTGTCACGCACATAATTTGAGTCAGTTATGATCACAAATTCATGAATACCATGTTCAATAGCCATTTCAACGGTTTTGAAAACAGCAGTTAGTTCTGCAACCTGACTTGATCTTGGTCCAATGTTGAAACCTATAGATATATTTGGGAATCCATTTGCCCCAGTTATACCAATGCCAGCGACTAATCTGCGCTCATTATCAATAGTGGCATGGTAAGAACAACCATCAACATACACCCAAGGTAGTGTTTGACAATGGTCCTCATTGTATATTTTATATGGGGAGAGCAATTGTTCCTCCAGAAAATCATCTTCTGATAATTCTTCCCCAGGATTTCTAGCAGTACAGTCGTGGAGCTCAGCAAGCCCTTGTGCGACTGGATTCTTTTTATTCTGCTTGTAGCGAATTTCTAGTGGCCAGCCTTGAAAGGAAAGAGTCCACGCTGTTATGCGGCTATTAGACAACTTCCCATCTCTTATTCTCTCACTTTGCAAATATAGCAAAGGCTGGTGGGCCGTTTCTACAATAATTTTCTCGCCCTGTATATAGCTGCGGAAATTTTGTAGAGCCCATACAGTAGATAAGAGGGCTTTTTTGCAATCGTTAAACTTTATTTCTACTGGGGATAGATTTTTGCTCGCATAAGCAATGGCTTTGTTCAAATTATCATGCTTTTGGTATAAAACAGCACTCATGCTCATATCTGTGTAACCTGTCTCTAAGTAGAAAGGTTTCCCACCTTCAGGGTACGCTAAGCAAGGTGCTTGAGTGAGTTTTCTCTTCAGCTCTCTGATGGCTGTCTCTTGAGACTCACTCCAGTGCCATTTCACATCTTTCTTTAGAAGAAGTAGTAGTGGTTTAGCTAATTCCGCATAATTATCAATGAATTTGCGAGAATAATTCGTCATACCCAGGAATGATCTCAATTCCTTTAAGTTAGTTGGGTTTTTAGAATTCACTATCGCTTCCACCTTTTTCTTTTGGGGATTTAATCCTTCAGAGGTAACTTCATGTCCCAAGAAGTTTACACGAGTGCGGCACCATTGAGCTTTTTGTAGGGATAATTTGACACCTGCCCTTTTAAGTTGGCTGAGGATGTGTTTAAGCTCTGCGATGTGTTTTTCAAAGTCTGTGCTTTTGATTAAAACATCATCAACATAAGATAAGGTCCCCCTTTCCAGTGCGTCAGGCATAGCCTTATGCATGAATACAGCAAATTCATGTCCAGAATTTATGTATCCAAATGGAAGCCTCTGGAATGCATACTGAACCTTTTGGAAAGAGAATGCTAGCTTATATTGGTCCTCTTCATGTACCTTTATGGTCCAATATCCCTGTGCACAATCAATGGCAGTGAATATTTTGGATCCTTGCATTTGTGCTAGGCACTGGTCAATGTATGGTACAGGCCAGCCAGACATGTATACTCGTTTGTTTAGCTGTCTTAAATCATCACACAAACGCCATTGTCCATTGGGCTTAAGGACACCTAGAATATGATTATTATAAGATCTGTGCACCTGTCTGATAATACCTCTTTCTTCCAAATTCCTTATAATCTCTGCAAGAGAATCATATGAGGCTAAGGGAAGTCTGTATTGTTTGACAAATACAGGTGGTGCATCAGGATCTGTTTGTATTCTTGCAATGTGCAAGTCTGTAGTCCCACAGTCATAAGAATTCTTAGCAAAAATATCCTTGTACTCCATCAGGAGTTCTCGCAGCTGTTAGCGTTCATCATCGCTGGAACAGCCATTAGCTAAGGATATTTGCTCTTCGACTATTTGTTGAAATCCTGGAAAGATTTCAGGCTGTCCTATTTCATAGGCTTCTTCCAACCTAGAGGTGAGATCCCCTTGATTATAGTTTACATTGTTCCCATGACTCTGGGTATTGGGGTAATCTTGCTGTTTGATTGGCTGATCAAACACTAGAGAGGCTTCTTCAATTTTACAGATGCCTTCCTCTGAGCTGAAGGGATAAATAGACTGAACATTAAATAGACCCTCTGGCATAGATGCAAAGGATTGTTCTATTAATTGTTCTTCAGTTAGGTATCCTTCAGGTATTAGCCCAATTACATTATTCTGGAATCCAAAAGTGTAATAACTTGATTCCAGCGCATATCCTATAGTAGTTCCCTTAGATAAGGTTATATCCTGTGGGGTCATGTTATGCACAACAATATGTATTGGAACAGTTCCAATATTCACCATAGGAGTGTAGGTTACTGTGACACTCAGATTTTGTATTCTATGGGAGAGGCAAATTAGTGTTTCAGAAGTTTTTAATTTCTGACCTCTCTTTACCTGTAAGGGTAAAATAAATTTATCAGCCCCAGCAGGAATTATAATATCACTAGATACCTGCATATTCACAGCATATGGCAATTGCTGGTTTGATTTCAGGGCTGCATTTTCATCCTGAAATACTTCAGGGTCCCCCTTTAACCTGCTCCAGAGGCAAGAATTAATCAAATCTATTTGTATGGCATATCTATGTAAGATATCATTGCCAATGTATATTTGATTATCGGGAGTATTTAAAACTAAAAACAGGTGCTTCACTGATTTATTTCCAATAGAGATAGATAATAAGCACTTAGCTGTGATGTTATAGCTTTCAAACCTGTTATCCAGGCCGTTGACACAGTGGTCTTGGGGAGAAAGATATTTAATCACTTTAGGTTCCGCTATTTGCGCTAATAAACCTTCGCTTATATAGCTAGCTTCCTGTTTTAAGTTTATTTTAGCATACTTGGTTTTACCAAGGTCATGTACTTGTATAGGGATAAATAGATCCTCTTTAACTCTCTCAATCCCTGTGAGGTATTGAGCGTGGCCTCCCCCTTTAGGGATTTTATGATCCCCCTTGTGGAGTGATATGGTTAATACATCGCCATCAAGGGAAATATTCGCTATCTTTCCAGGCGATATTTTAAAAGTATTACCATCAGAGCCACTAAAAGGAGTCTGATCATCTATTTGTAGAATAGTGATTTCAGGTGCAGAGTTATTCCTGAAATGAATCTCCACAGCATCTGGTTTGTCTTCCACCACGTGACAGCTACGTCGGGTGCGAGATATACCAGATTTTTCATAATTGATAGGCCGTTTAACTTGTGACCAAATTACATTATTTATGCAATCAATTATGGTGCTTAATCGCTTCAGGAGATCACTACCAATAATTAAATGATCAGTTGGCAGATCCACTATAATGACAGGGTGTCTTATGACCCTGTTCCCCAATTTAAATTTTAACCAGGCAGTACCGTAAACTTTTAGGGAGTCCCCCCCAACACCTATTAGAGAACCGTCAAATTCTTTTATTTTAGGTTTGTGGGGTGTTAGCGCATTTAGCTGTGTGTAGTAGCTGTGGGATAAGATAGTTGCCTGTGACCCAGTGTCAATTAATCCCCTGATAGGGTTGGAGACTGAATCTTGCAGCTCAACTAATACATAATATCTTCCTGCATTTTCTACCATTTCACACATAAAATTGGCATTCTCATACATCTGTGGGCTTCGCCACGTGTTACCTGAATTTGCCACGTTTTCCTGTGTAGAGGAAACTTCATACCTACCTGTTTCCTCTATGACAGGGTTGGCTGGATTCTTTTGTACTGCATCTGTGGAAATAAGGTTAAGAGAGTGCTGCAAAAGAAGATTTGTTAATTTTTCCCGGATGAGGTTGCCTGTCATCACAGCTAAATTGTCCGTTTCCAGTCTGTGGGGAGAGAACATGATTAGTATCATTGATATTTATTATTACATTTAGTATATCTCTCCCCTCCCCCTCAGGTGATGCTGCAGTATTTATGACTGTTCCTGTGGTCCACTGCTGACCACTGGCTGTACCCCTAAAAAAGTATTGTTCGGTTGCTGAGCCCTAGATTTTTGACTCATATTAGCGATTTGTTCGCTCAACCGATTTAACTGGGTAAACAGCATATCTACCTGATTGTACAAGTTACCTCTACCCCTGGGTCTATCTCCTGGTGCCCCATTGTAATGATTCCTGGACCATTGGGTACCCTCAGAATCAGGGCTGCTATTTCTATTCTGGCGTGGTTGCTCCTGGGGTTCAGCTTGCTCAGTATTAGTACCTTGGGGAGCATTATATACCTGGGGTGTCTGGTTATCCTGAGAATACCTTCGCCGTCTATTGTATCTACCTTTGCGGGGGTACCCATTATTCTGTGGGTATTCTCTTTGGGCGTAATTATCCGCCTGAGTATATCCCCCGCTTTGGCTATAGTCTCTCAGCGTCTCATCCCGTGTTGGGGGAGGGGTAGAGTTAAACCTCTGTGGAGATGGCCCGTTTTCTCTGGCCACTTCCGCATTGGTTTTCTTTTTAGACTCCAAATTTAGGGGTTCAGGTGACACCCTAGTTTCGGCCACTATTTTAGGATTGGGCTTTTTCTCCCTTTTCTCCCCCTGTTCACTGGACTGTTGAATAGAGTATAACTTTGTACTCTCTTTGATCAGCCATTCCAATGAACAGTTCTCCTCAAAATCTTTAGCTAAGTTGATTTTGATGGTTGTGGGGAGCGCTTCAAAAAATATATTCACAAACTCTGAACCTTCAAATATGGGATCATCTTCAGCCATGCTGTATGCATTCTTCAATACAGAAAGGAACTCGATTGGACTTTGATTCGCACTACATTTTAAACCATATACCGCTATTCTCATTGCCGTTTTAGTGCGATGTTGTCCGAATTCTTTTCTGCATTGTCGTTTTGTTTCACTCCAGGAATGAATATTCATATCCTTTAGTGAAGCAAAGAATTTGTGATGCTTACTTTCAAATACCCAGGGTAGAAATTCAATTTTTAATTGCTCACTTGTAACACTCATTATAGATAATGCGTTTTCAAAGGCCTCTAAGTGGTCAATTATGGAAGTGGCCCCCCCTTTAGAAAATGGGCGTACTGTATTCTTTAGGAATTTAATTATTGTGGGGGTGTCATACACTTTATTTGGTATATCACTGGACCTTACTGGGGACTTATTGTTTGAGCTAGAGTGCCTTTCATTTGAAGCGTAATAATTTTCTGGTCCCCCAGAGTTATGTAGTTGTCTAGGGGAAAACGTTATCTCTGGGCCTGAATTAGGGCTATAGTTTGGGTATCTTTGTCTATCCTCCCGCCTGGGATCTTGACTATCATTTCTGTCCCAGTCCTTATAGCTGTTAATTTGTCTCTGTAATTTATTTATTGCATGCTCGTATGCTTTTTCAGCCTCATGATATCTAGCTCTTAAAGTTTTATTTTCATCTTGGCACTTTTGATATTCTTCTTCGAAAGTTTTAAAATCAGCCATTAGTTCCTGATTATATTTATCTAAATCAGAAGCCTTTTGGCTAATATGGAAAACCTCTGTCTTTGTCTGAATAAATGCATCTTGAAATTCTCGTAATGAATTATTTTCATCCCTTAGCCGCCCTAATTGTCTGTTCTGTCCTGCCATTTGGTTAGACATTTCACAGCTCAAATACATTAGGATCGGCCAAGTTTCGAAAATTAATTCATCACGCCCCCTAAGTTCCATGCATCTATTAAGTTGCAGTAACATTTGGTATAATTCCCCATCTTCAAACCACATATCTTTAACTAAATCTTTGGCCTTATCTTTACACTCATTAATATACCTGGAGACATCGTCCCCAATATCAAGTCTAGTCATGATATGATTCATGGCGTCTAATTTGAGCGTTTTTTTCTGAATCACTTCATTGACGGAGGACATTGGGGAGGACACAATTTCGTCTCGCACAGAAACGCTAGCATTACTTTTTGCTGAAGACATCGTTATTTTAGTGTTTGTACTTAATAAGATAAAACGCTAATACAATTTTGACCAATAAGAGAGAGAGATAAAAAAAATTATATCTTCAAAATATCAATATCAACTTTGAAATATGACAAAATTAATATTTTTATTAATCTTGAAATATGAAAAATTTATATTTCTGATTAATTTTGAAATATGAAAAATTAATATTTTTATGAATTTTGAAATATGAAGAATTAATATTTTTATGAATTTTTCAAAAATTAATTTTTAATAATATTTCAAAATATTAATATTAATCTTGAACACAAAAATCAATATTTCTATATTTTCAAAATATCAATTCGAAATATGAAATTTTTTCTCTCTTCTATAATAATTTCTATTTACCACAAATATACTATATCAATATGATAATTACTTATAATATCTCGCGCAATGCCTCCATACAATATGTCATTATATTTATGAAAATCTTAGCAGTATTCTCTAAACTATGTGTAAGTATATGGCAGGGAATATATTTAACAATCTTCCTTTAAACTAAACCTGCAATCAAACATACATTTGCTAAGATAATAAAATTAATCTAAATATCTGAATTCTTTATTATTAGTAAATAATAAACATATTGAAATATATTTGCAATAAAAGGAAATGAAATAATATTATATGCGCTTGAAAACTATTTAAATATGCTATGCAAAATTCCTACACGCTTATATTAAAAACCCACCTTATTTATAAATAGTCTTTATTTAACACAATGGGACTAAAAACCTTTAACATCCAAGCAATACAATTCTAAACAGTGTTTATAAAACAATAGGATAATATATATATTCTGCTATTTAACTGCAATTTATCCTAATACAATATTGACTTAAAACACCGGAACTTTCATAGATAATTCATTTAGTCTACCAGATACAAATTTAAACAATACCTAGGCTTATGACTACCAATTTAAAATACAATATACTTCACCAATTTTGAACCAATTCGTAGCGGTCTTTAGGTCATCTCAGAAGACAGATAAGTAATTTTTGCAATCAATGAGAAGGGAGTAGTCAGCTTGTTTAGAATGGTTTTAAAATGCCCAACAGCAGATCTCATCCAAAGTTAAAAACAGCCTTTCTTCTTTCTTCTCTTTTGCTTACTTATATATGTTTTCAATCATTGATGACATCATGTGGGTGGCACTACGGGAGCTGACCTTCCCATTGGTTATCTGGGAAGTCTATTCGGATTGGCCCTTGGTCACCACGGAAACGCATCCTTTAAGCAGTTAAATCTCAACTGCTATACCGGTATCGGCCCTTAGGTGGCATCATTACAATCAGACATAGCAACATTTGAAACAACTTAAATCAGTATTTTTATGAAATAGTTATTCATTTTATCATAATTTACTGCAACAACTATTCACAATATTTGTTTTGGATAAGTTATATCTTAATGAATTTTTTGATCATTTTGATATGAAACATCACATATATCTAACATTATATTAAAATAATTTATATTTCATTAAGCCTAACAAAAAAATGTATATTTCATAGTCATATCACATCAAAGTAACTTCCATATCTTCATCTCACTATATTTTACAAGATGTATTTAAAACTTTATAAACATTTTTCACATTCATATGATATGATTTATTTCATTTCATGCAGGCATTCCATCTCTTTCTAAGTGCATAGATTGATGCCCATGACAAATGGTTGTCTGCAATAAAAATAGAAATAATTATTAGAAGTGATCCAAGCATTCATATGTCTAGGGTCCATCTGAAATAAGATTCAGTATCATCAATTATTTCTTTCCAGGTTCACAAGTATTTATTTATATTCTTAAAAACACAGAGGCTAAGTAAGATTTTTTATGTTTTCAAAACCTGTATGTCTTGTATTTATTTTCCTAGTATATTTTATTTGAAATCTAACTACAGTTGTTTTCAATTCATGTGCTGTTATCCTAACGTTCTAACTGCCCTTTCAGTAACTTCAGACTCCCTGTCTCCCACTCCACATGGGGTCCCCTGCACCAAAGGGCAAATGCTGAAAATCTCACATGACTTGTCACCTGAGCTAGATTCCTAGGTATATTTGGAAAGGGTAAATAGATTTTATCTCACATTCCCAAGCAGTCATACATATGGTTTTCTGAAACTGTGGCTACATTTTAATTAAACCAAATGTTGTATTGTCAAGCCTTTGGAGACATCCTGGAGATGTGTATTCAGAATTTTACCTGTGTTAATTGAAGAAGTGGGGGAGAACTCTTAGAAATAATCCTTTGTTTTACAGACCATGTGCACATCCACAGCTTTATTAAATAAAGATAAATATACTTATTATTTAATAATATTTCAAATACCTTGACAATATATATGTATATACACATACTAACACATAAATATATATGTATATACACATAGTAACACATAAATATATATGTATATACACATACTAACTCATAAATATATCTGTATATACACATACTAACACATAAATATATATGTATATACACATAGTAACACATAAATATATATGTATATACACATAATAACACATAAATATATATATAGGTATATACACATAGTAACACATAAATATATATGTATATACACATAATAACACATAAATATATATATAGGTATATACACATAGTAACACATAAATATATATGTATATACACATAGTAACACATAAATATATATGTATATACACATAGTAACACATAAATATATATGTATATACACATAGTAACACATAAATATATATGTATATACACATAGTAACACATAAATATATATGTATATACACATAGTAACACATAAATATATATGTATATACACATAGTAACACATAAATATATATGTATATACACATAGTAACACATAAATATATATGTATATACACATAGTAACACATAAATATATATGTATATACACATAGTAACACATAAATATATATGTATATACACATAGTAACACATAAATATATATGTATATACACATAGTAACACATAAATATATATGTATATACACATAGTAACACATAAATATATATGTATATACACATAGTAACACATAAATATATATGTATATACACATAGTAACACATAAATATATATGTATATACACATAGTAACACATAAATATATATGTATATACACATAGTAACACATAAATATATATATGTATATACACATAGTAACACATAAATATATATATGTATATACACATAGTAACACATAAATATATATATGTATATACACATAGTAACACATAAATAAATATATATGTATATACACATACTAACACATAAATATATATATGTATATACATATACTAACACATAAATATATATGTATATACACATAATAACACATAACTATATATGTATATACACATAGTAACACATAAATATATATGTATATACACATAGTAACACATATATATATATATATATATATATATATATATATATATATATATATATATATATACACATACTAACACATAAATATATATGTATATACACATAATAGCACATAAATATATATGTATATACACATAGTAACACATAAATATATATGTATATACACATAGTAACACATAAATATATATGTATATACACATAGTAACACACATATATGTATATATATATATATATATATACACATAGTAACACATAAATATATATGTATATATACACATAGTAACATATAAATATATATGTATATACACATACTAACACATAAATATATATGTATATACACATACTAACACATAAATATATATGTATATACACATAATAGCACATAAATATATATGTATATACACATACTAACACATAAATATATATGTATATACACATACTAACACATAAATATATATGTATATACACATACTAACACATAAATATATATGTATATACACATACTAACACATAAATATATATGTATATACACATACTAACACATAAATATATATATGTATATACATATACTAACACATAAATATATATGTATATACACATAGTAACACATAAATATATATGTATATACACATAGTAAATTCCAAAGAAAAAAGACAGAACCACACTCCGTAAAAATTTAACGATTTATTGAATATATTTAAAATTCAAAAATTCAAAAATAGAAATATGTGACAGCCTAGCCACTTGTTTGGGGAAAGAGCGCAGCACACGGGCTTACGCGTTTCGGCTGTTAGCCGTGATCATAGCCTGTTGTGTGTCTGTGCTCCCTGCCTTTAAGAACACCTGAATCCTTTCTAATTGGTTAAAAACATTATGCGCTTTTCCTCCTTCTAATGCCCAGGTAATGCTGAACACCTACAGCTGTGTACTTAACCCTATCACTCTTTAAGTCACTACTTATATCTGCTATTCTTTAGTTCCTCATACTTTTAACAGAGAATTAAACTTTCTACATCATTTGCGATTAAAGGGATATGCCAGATAAAACACATTGGGACTAATCTATCTATAGCTTAGACTTCTAAGGAAAAAACCTACTTAATACCCCAATGTTGTAGGAAAGATATTGTACACATAGTAACACATAAATATATATGTGTATACACATAGTAACACATAAATATATATGTATATACACATACTAACACATAAATATATATGTATATACACATAATAGCACATAAATATATATGTATATACACATAGTAACACATAAATATATATGTATATACACATAGTAACACATAAATATATATGTATATACACATAGTAACACATAAATATATATGTATATACACATAGTAACACATAAATATATATGTATATACACATAGTAACACATAAATATATATGTATATACACATACCAACACATAAATATATATGTATATACACATACCAACACATAAATATATATATATATACACATAGTAACACATAAATATATATGTATATACACATAGTAACACATAAATATATATGTATATACACATAGTAACATATAAATATATATGTATATACACTTAACACATAAATATATATGTATATACACATAATAGCACATAAATATATATGTATATACACATAGTAACACATAAATATATATGTTTAGTAAAACTGAGGCTGTGGGTATTTTACATAAAATGGAAAATTCAAGAACAAGGGGTCATGAGCTCAATCTAAAGGGTAGTAGATTCATGAGTAATTTGAGGAAGCTTCTTTACAGAAAGAGTGATTGATTTATAGAATAAACTTCCTCAAGAAGTAGTAGCAACAAACACTGTGGGGGACTTTAAAAATGCATGGGACAAGCATAAGGCTATCCTACGAACTAGATAAGTTTATACTGTTAGGTAAGTTCAGGCAGACTTGCTGGGCCTATGGCTCTTATGTGCCGTCAATATCTATGTTTCTATGTTTCTGTGTATATACACATACTAACACATACATATATATGTATATACACATAATAACACATAAATATATATGTATATACACATAGTAACACATAAATACATATGTATATACACATAGTAGCACATAAATATATATGTATATACACATACTAATATATTTATGTGTTTATTATGTGTATATACATATATATTTATGTATATGTATATACACATAGTAACAAAATGCATAATATGTATATACAAATACCACACATAAAGATATATATATATACACATAGTAACACATAAATATATATGTATATACACATAGTAAACACATAAATATATATGTATATACACATAGTAACATATAAATATATATGTATATACACTTAACACATAAATATATATGTATATACACATAATAGCACATAAATATATATGTATATACACATAGTAACACATAAATATATATGTTTAGTAAAACTGAGGCTGTGGGTATTTTACATAAAATGGAAAATTCAAGAACAAGGGGGTCATGAGCTCAATCTAAAGGGTAGTAGATTCATGAGTAATTTGAGGAAGCTTCTTACAGAAAGAGTGATTGATTTATAGAATAAACTTCCTCAAGAAGTAGTAGCAACAAACACTGTGGGGGACTTTAAAAATGCATGGGACAAGCATAAGGCTATCCTACGAACTAGATAAGTTTATACTGTTAGGTAAGTTCAGGCAGACTTGCTGGGCCTATGGCTCTTATGTGCCGTCAATATCTATGTTTCTATGTTTCTGTGTATATACACATACTAACACATACATATATATGTATATACACATAATAACACATAAATATATATGTATATACACATAGTAACACATAAATACATATGTATATACACATAGTAGCACATAAATATATATGTATATACACATACTAATATATTTATGTGTTATTATGTGTATATACATATATATTTATGTATATGTATATACACATAGTAACACATAAATATATATGTATATACACATACTAACACATAAATATATATGTATATACACATACTAACACATAAATATATATGTATATACACATAATAACACATAAATATAGATGTATATCAGTGATGTGCGGTGGCGTCAGAGGCTGGTGAGGCAGTGGCTAGGATACGCCTTCATTCTTTAGATATCCTTTGTTGAAGAAATAGCAACACACATGGGTGAGCCAATCACATGAGGTATCTATGTGCAGCCACCAATCAGCAGCTACTGAGCATATTTAGATATGATTTTCAACAAAGGATATCAAAAGAATGAAGAAAATTAGATATTAGATGTAAATTGGAAAGTTATTTAAAATTGCATGCTCTTTCTAAATCATGAAAGAAAACATATGGGTTTCATGTCCCTTTAAATGGTGTCTTGGAAAACTGGTCAACTTAGTAAACATCTTATTTTAGCCTAAAGGATTGTAACAGAAACTCTTGCCAGATAACAAAATGCTTGCTCTGATTATGAGATCTAGAAATCCAGGCCCATTAAAATATGTTTAAAACATACTTTTTACTTTAATGCTGCAAATTATGCTTATAGATTCCTTCATTATTCAGTAAATATAAAAATGTAAAAAAAAAACCTCCCAGTTGAAGTCATGAACTGTCGAGGTTTATTAGAAAGGTACACTATACTACAGTCATTATTAACACATTCTGAGCTTGGTTTATTGAATGTTTATTGAAGTATAGTGTATACTTTTCTAATATCATTTTGAATATGCTTTTGTCAGACATCACAACTGTAGAAACATACAATAAAAATCTAGACAAATTTTGTCTAGTATTTTTTGTATGTTTCTACTGTTGTAATGTGTATAATATACAAATTACAGGGCCTGTGCATGTAGAACTGATAATACATAGCTTTCAGCAATATTTACAGCCCTTCCTCCTATACACACCAGATGGTTTGCACTGTGTCACCACAGCCAGCTAGCTCCTAGGTTTTAGTCAGCAGCATTTTGGTGCAATTATACACCATGCTGAGACCAATTTTATTGGTGACCTATTAAACCCTGACCTCTTTGTAAAGGGTAAGGGGAAAAAAACTCCCAGTTGAAGTCATGAACTGTCAAGGTTGATTAGAAAGGTATACAACTATACTACAGTCATTATTAACACATTCTGAGCTTGGTTTATTGAATAAGCTCAGAATGTGTTAATAATGACTGTAGTACTGTATACCTTTCTAATATCATTTTGAATTACCACTTGTAATTTAATATAATTGCGCACAGTTCATTTCACATCTGTGATGTGAATATAGAGAACACAAAAAAAATACATATACATAAATATTCTCTGTAAAGTTATAAGGTGTTCACTGGGTTAAACATTTAAAGCCGTACATTTTAAATGGACTGGCACATGAGCATTGTGAACGCTATTAGTGACCATGCCAATTGCCAAGTAACCAGAATCCTTTACTGGGACAATTACTAAATAGGGCTTTCTTGCCATATCATTAAACTTAGTAATGCATCTATCATGCTTATGATTCTGAATTCTTCTCCTCAGGGCAAAAGGGCATCAGGATATACACAGCATGTCCCCAATATGCTTTTGTTTTGTCTAGTATTTTTTGTATGTTTCTACTGTCGTCGTAATGTGTATAATATACACACACATCATGACAGCACAGTAGAAACATACAAAAAATACTAGAAGACAAAAGCATATTCAAATGATATTAGACATACTAAGTACTGTATATTGGTACCGCTAAGGTCAACTAACTGAACTACAGCCGACAGTGCATGAGACAGTGACACTCGACTCACCTGTGACCTGACACTCAGAGTCACTGACCCCGTCACCCCACGCCAGCCTGAGAGGCCTGAGCCACCATCACCATCCGTGACCACGCAGTGAATCAATCCTTCCTTCCTGACACACCGACCATTGCAGGTTGCACTGTGTCACTCTCTCTGAAGTTTGAACAGAGTTAGTACTTGAGTTGACTCAGTACTACAGCGCTGAGGCTGAGCTGCTGATGACTGCAGTCAGGGCAGTGGGCTCTCTTCCCGGCCGCCGGACGTCCAGACCACAATGACATGACGTCACTCACAACTGTCTTCAAGCGCTGATTGGCTGGCGGCACTTGGGTGTGCTCCTGAGGCGTTTAGAGAGCAGCCTCTTGGGAGTGATATGGGCCCCGCACCAAGAGACTTAACCACTGGGTGGCAGTCTCTGTGGGTCCCATAAGAAAAAATCCTCAGACATCCATATTGCGCAACGGGAGAGCAGCTGAACAGCTCACAGCCTCCCCTTCCTTGCGCAATATGGATGAGTAATTAAAAAAAAGAATACTATTTGAGGTTGGCAAATTTTATAGTGGTTGCGGGCAATGCGGGGGTGTGGGGGAAGGTAGGGTATACAAAAAAAAATACAAAAAAATTAAAAAATTAAAAATATATTTATTTTTTTATTACAAATTATAACAAAAAAAGTGTAATTACACACATCTCCTATGACTGCACGTCACTGATGTATATACACATACTAACACATAAATATATATGTATATACACATAGTAACACATAAATATATATGTATATACACATAGTAACACATAAATATATATGTATATACACATACTAACACATAAATATATATGTATATACACATAATAACACATAAATATATATGTATATACACATAATAACACATAAATATATATGTATATACACATAGTAACACATAAATATATATGTATATACACATAGTAGCACATAAATATATATGTATATACACATAGTAGCACATAAATATATATGTATATACACATAGTAGCACATAAATATGTATGTATATACACATACTAACACATAAATATATATGTATATACACATAGTAACACATAAATATATATGTATATACACATAGTAACACATAAATATATATATGTATATACACATAGTAACACATAAATATATATATGTATATACACATACTAACGCATAAATATATATGTATATACACATACTAATGAGAAATGTGAAAAGATGAGAAATGCTCTTCTAATATGCAACTCCACTGCAAACAAACATATGCAACAGTCTATTTCGTTGTTCCCGGGACTTACCCCAAATGAGCTCTGCCGCCCCTGTAGTTACGACTTGGCTGTATAATCTTTATCATAAAGATGCTCTGGATATGCCGGGGGACCTACGTGGTCAGACCGAAACCTTTGTTGGTGGGCTAATAGCTCCAAGTAAACGGCACTCACATGAGACTCCAGCAGCGCTTCTGGCTTGCCATGCGGACTTTCAGCGTCGATCGTGACGTCACAGGATTCTCCGGTCGGGGGGCGGTGCTCTCTGTCTTCACCCGGGTTTACAACAGGATACAGGTGAACAGGGGCTAAAGCGGATCCCAAGCTGGTGTAGATACGAACAATCACAAAGAAGGCAGGATCCAGCTTTAGTGTATAATAAAATCCAATTTTATTAGGTTTGATTAAAACGCCAAACAGGCTATAGAAACAGCACAAACAGAGTAGGTGTGTGAGCGTGACACCAGGGCTTACATGTTTCGGCCCGCAGCCGTAATCATAGCCATAGGTGTCATGCAGGTGAGTGCATACTTAAAAAGGTAATAGTAAAATGTGATTGGACAAGAATACAGATTCAAAATACGCCCACACTCCACAGGTAGAGAGGGAATTAACCCTTGATTCCCTTGATATGGAACAACACGTGTAAATACATTAGCAGATCAATATATGTACAAAATAGTATAATCTCCAAAGCAACATTAGTAGATGATATGAATGTTAGAAATGTTAAAAACACTGGCCATATAGACCGCACAGAATACTATGTAAATATAAGAATAGAAGATATACACATTTAATATACTGCACTTAATGTACTATACTTCAAAATACGGTACAAAATGTATAATATGTTTACCTCATAACACTTAACACTTCAAATACACAATCTTATATAGTATAACCCCTGCCTACCAGATAAATAATAATAGAATATGTACTATAGTATCAATGCACCTTAGTTTTATATAATGGTGCTATTGGCTAGTTGTGGTACTATATAAGCCTTATAAATTGTGTATTAGAGGATAAAATAGGAGGATATGGGGAGGAACATAATATATAGTTCGGTTATGAATGAGAGTCAAAAAAGATATGGAATGAAAAATTAAATGAAAATTAAAATATAAAAAATGAAAGTAAAAAACGCTGAAATGAAGTGTATGTACTCTAGTATGATATCTGCCCTAATAGTACGGTCCTAGATGGCTAATACTAGGAGAATGTAAGAGAAATATATATGTATACACAAACATCACAAATATAGCATGGTAATATCCTGATAATGAGCAGTAGTGCTTAAAGATATTTGTATATACATATACACCACTCCATAGGTTAATTCCCTCTCTACCTGTGGAGTGTGGGCGTATTTTGAATCTGTATTCTTGTCCAATCACATTTTACTATTACCTTTTTAAGTATGCACTCACCTGCATGACACCTATGGCTATGATTACGGCTGCGGGCCGAAACATGTAAGCCCTGGTGTCACGCTCACACGCCTACTCTGTTTGTGCTGTTTCTATAGCCTGTTTGGCGTTTTAATCAAACCTAATAAAATTGGATTTTATTATACACTAAAGCTGGATCCTGCCTTCTTTGTGATTGTTCGTATCTACATCAGCTTGGGATCCGCTTTAGCCCCTGTTCACCTGTATCCTGTTGTAAACCCGGGTGAAGACAGAGAGCACCGCCCCCCGACCGGAGAATCCTGTGACGTCACGATCGACGCTGAAAGTCCGCATGGCAAGCCAGAAGCGCTGCTGGAGTCTCATGTGAGTGCCGTTTACTTGGAGCTATTAGCCCACTGACAAAGGTTTCGGTCTGACCACGTAGGTCCCCCGGCATATCCAGAGCATCTTTATGATAAAGATTATACAGCCAAGTCGTAACTACAGGGGCGGCAGAGCTCATTTGGGGTAAGTCCCGGGAACAACGAAATAGACTGTTGCATATGTTTGTTTGCAGTGGAGTTGCATATTAGAAGAGCATTTCTCATCTTTTCACATTTCTCATTTATCTGGGGTATTACTGGTGATACCCAGAGAAACTCTTCATTGCAGTATACAAATACAGGGGCTCTATTTTACTATTTACTACTATATATTGACTATCCACTATAACAGTGAACATCTAATTAATACGATTGCTATAAAATTATAATGGAAGAAACAGCACAACAATATTTTTCCCTGAGACCGGCTACAACACGTAGTGACTTTTCCACAGAATGTGAAAAAATATTTTCTGAGGATAAGGGGACACTTTCACTCAGCACTTTATTTGATACTATGGAAACCCTTCTGTTTAAAGAAACTAAGGCACAGTGGGACATTTGGACATTCCAATCATATCTTAAAGCCCAAATGATTCCCAGAGGACTGAGAATTTTTAAATTTCCTACTTTTGAGGTTGATACCACAGATGTAGAATTTGTTGATAAATGGAATGCAGTGTTATCAGAATGTTCATGCCAATTAATGTTACTATTAATACAATATAGGACAAAGCAACTAAGTGATATCAAACTAGAGATAGATACCCTTCAGATTGAGTTTAATAATAGAAGTATTGATCCAGATTTTGCCAAATTTGATAAGATCCTGCAAGAGTCTTTGGCCCGTGGTAAGCAAGTCATAATGGAAAACAAACATATTAAGTTTGTACGTGACAAAACTGATTACCAGAAAAACTCAGTGTATATTTGGAACAAAAAACAACGTTCCAACTATAGACGAAGCTTACCACAGGACAAAAACCATAGAGGCAATCGCAGACATGGTAGAGGTCACCGCAAACAGGTCAGCTTCTCTGATAGTGATACAGACAGATCGTCTGATGAATATAACTCAGGTGGTGACAATGAGATAGACAGAGTAACACAAACAAACACTATTTCTAACACTCAACAGGGCATTTTAAAGGTACCCACTGTTCCCACTGTTTCCTCCAATATTGTTAATGCCTCTAATACTCCCAGTATGCCCAACACAACATCTGCAAGCCTGGTACCACAAGCAGCAAGATCCAAAGATAAAAATACTGTGTCCAAATATGTTCCTACTAACAGACCAGATGAACAAATGAGTGCACACATTGGGAACACAGGGGCACAAGATATGCTACTTTTAAATCAGGTTTTTCCAATAGGTCCATTTTTGCAGGGTATAGGGGGGACACCTTACAACAGCCAAGAGAGATACCCTGTACGGGGCAACCGCACACAGACCAAATACAAATAAATAGTGTGGTAAACTTATCCTCAACTACATTGACTAAAGATCAAATAGATGTATTGTCTCTGGGTTTAGGTTTTGCACCTACTACAAGCTTTGACATTTTCCAAACACTCATCGATATCAACAAATTTGTAAGGAATATCACACTTAAGAAACATTTTGCAGACACTCCATATGAGATCACCCACTCTGAATCAACTAGTGTCCACACTACAACATGTACAGGTATAAACACATTTTCAGAAGTCTGTGATCTTATATCTCTACAAAATCTAGCTATAGAGAGTAATAGTGCATCTGGTATACTGAATAGGGCTTTTTCATTCAAAAACAAATCTACCTTCTACCCGATACAAAACAGAGGGCCAATAATAGAGACATTCCACGCACGAGTAGAGGCAGATCTGCAGAAATTGAAGGAGACCATAGATAGTACAGTAAATAATCTGACCAAAAGACAATCCCAAGCACTTAGGTCATTACAACAACAACCAAATCTTGTGATTAGACCGTCAGATAAGGGCGGCACTATTGTAGTCCTTGACAGGAAAGATTATGTATCAGAAGCTCTCAGACAGCTAAGTAATCCTTCAGACTACTCACTCTTACCCAGAAATCCAACAAATGAGTATAAGAAACTCCTATGTGGTATCCTAGATGATGGTGTTGAACATGTTTTTTTGGATGAAATTACAGCAGACTATCTCTATGTCAAATATCCTAGGATCCCAGTGTTCCATATGTTTCCCAAGGTCCATAAATCATTAACTGATGTAAAGGGCCGCCCAATAGTTAGCGGTATAGACTCCTTATTTGAAAGATTGTCCCAGTGGCTTGATGCCATTTTACAACCTCTGGTTAACCAACTACCCTCATATACCAGGTATTCAAAGCATGTACTCAATTTGCTAACTGACACAAATTGGCAAACAAACTATCACTGGCTTTCAGTCGATGTGGTCTCTCTATATTCCAGAATTCCACATAATAAAGGTATTGAGGCAGTTAGGTATTTTTTGACTACACATACAGAATACACACCAGATTTCCAAGATTACGTTCTGAGAATCCTAGAATTTCTTTTGACTCACAATTTTTTCACCTTTGAAGGGCAATACTATGTTCAGAGATGTGGAACGGCCATGGGGGCGAAATACGCCCCCTCCTATGCAAATTTATTTCTTGGCAAATGGGAGCTAGACAACATCTTTGACCACAGTAACCCATACAGATCACATATTTGTTTTTTTAAACGCTACATAGATGACCTTCTTTTTATCTGGTCAGGGTCACCTGTAGATATATTGTCTTTCATGGAAATGATCAATAATAACGATTTAAACTTAAGTTTCACTTAAGTTACAGACACAAAAAGTCTATTAATTACTTAGACCTATGCCTTACAGGAGAAAGTAGTGGACAAATCACCTCTAAAGTATATCGCAAGCCCATCTCTGGCAACACCCTCCTGCACGCTTCCAGTTGCCATCCCAAAAATACATCATATGCTGTTGCAAAGGGCCAATTTTCTAGGCTAAAGAGGAACTGTAGCAACACTGTGGATTATGTGCAGGAGGCTGATTGCCTTGAGAAGAGGCTTAAAGAAAGAAAATATACACGCAGACACATCAAACAAGCTAGATCAGCTGTTGACAAGCTAGATAGGGACCAACTTTTGAAAGACAAACCCAAACAAACACACAGTGATTTTCAAGGTGTACACTTTGTGACAACATACAGTACACAATACTCACAGATTTGTAATATAGTTAAGAAGCATTTCCCTCTACTGGCAGCTGATGATAAGCTGATTGACACCGTGAAACAAGGGGTCAGGTGTTCATACAGAAAAAGCCCCACACTAGCATCTATGCTGTCGCCAACAGAACTCAAACAGACATTACAACCTACTAGCTCATGGCTACAACATTTAGGTATGTTTAAATGCGGCCATAAAAAGTGTAAACCCTGTGATTTTGCTTGGGTTACTAAAGAATTTACCTCTACAACAACTGGTCAGACATATCCCATCAAAACTTGCCTCAATTGCCAAAGTACGGATGTCATATACATTATTATATGCACCTTATGTAATATCCAGTATGTAGGGTTAACCTCGAGGGACATCAATTCACGTATCAGAGAACACTTTTCCACTATTACTAAAGGCACGTCAAGTACACCTCTGGTTCAACATTTTGCCACTAAACACAGATGTAGCTTAAATTCTTTTAAATGGCTGGCAATAGAACAAGCCAAGGTGCCGAAGAGGGGTGGCAACTTAGAGAATATACTTGCCAAAAGGGAAGTATATTGGATCTATACGTTAAAAACTAGACTTCCTTTAGGATTAAACTCCAGATATGATTTAATTAATTTCTGGGAATAGCCACACTAGCTACCCCTGCTGTAATGTCCACCATGCCTTATATAATATATAGTATAACATATTATACATTTCATGCACTATCTAATTACCATCTTGTGCAATTACTGGTATTACTGCAACTATTGGTTTATATACCTTCACTTCAATGTTGCCCTACATATGGAGTGGTGTATATGTATATACAAATATCTTTAAGCACTACTGCTCATTATCAGGATA